>NC_046378.1:30833968-30900050 GCF_011125445.2 Fundulus heteroclitus
AAACTTGTGGCTTTCCATCTAGCGCTATTCCAGCATTCATTCAGGATGAGAGCTGCGTAACAGCAGACGCTCATGGAGCCCGATCGCTGGGCCGATGGACATGCTCATCATCAGCATGTCTCACATATCTGTTCAGAGCATTCATTCATATTAGCTGCCCAAGGCTCTCAACTTAAAGGCGTCCCATCATTCATGTGTCCTGTCATCACTGTTTATTCCTTCATGGTCATTCGTTCATTCATATGCATCATCCCTGAGACTGACCGTATCATTTATTCTGTCACTTGTCCTGTCAATCATCTTGTCATTCAGGTGTTCTGCCATTTGACCTGTCATATGTCCTGTCATTCAGGTTTTGGGGGGTTCTTTATAAATAGTTGGTTCGCAGATTCTCGATCACTCCAACAACTGGGCCGATCATCATCATCCCTCACATATCTGTTCTGAGCATTCATTCATTTAGCTACTCAATGCTCTCTCAGGTTTAAGGTAATTCAACTACAAATACTGATGGTGGTTCAAAACTCATTCACATTATTTGTAGACCTGTGTTCTCCCTATCATACACCCTGTCGGGTACCCTTACATGCATTCTTTCGTATTTGTAATGCATTCTGTCATGCATTTCTTGTGCGTCTGGTCATGTCTGGTCTTGCGTCATGTCATGCGTCCTTTCATGCATTCTGTCATGCATCCTGTTATGCATCCGGTTGCATCCTGTCATGTGTCCTGTCACTTGTCTTGCATCTCGTCATGATCACTCGGTGTCGCGTCTGGTCCTGCATCTCGTCATGTGTTCTCTTATGCATGCCGTCATGCATTCTGTTATGCATCCCGTTGCATCCGTCATGCGTCCTGTCACCTGTCTTGCATCTCGTCATGATCACTCGTCTTGTCGTGTCTGGTCCTGCGTCTTGTCGTGCGTCCCTTCATGCATTCCGTCATGCATTCTCCTATGCATCCTGTCATGCATCCTATCATGTGTCCTGTCACCTGTCTTGCATCTCGTCATGATCACTAGTTTTTTTTATGTGCATCATCCGCAAGAAAGCATCCGCAAAAAAGCATCCGCATCCGCAAGAAATCATCTGCATCTGCAAGAAATCATCATAAACATTCCTAAGCACCTCCCAATTCATTCAAAGAACTTTGGTAAGCCTTCGCGGCAACGGCCCTGTATTGGTAAGTCTTCGCGGCAACGGCCCTGTGTTGGTAAGCCTTCTACTTCTTTTCTATTGCTTATCTCGCTGGTCTCTGTTCTTATCAATTCCAGTTTCTCTGCTTCTGAGCATACAGACGCACTGGCCTCAACCTTGGCAATTTTTTGGGGGGAACATCCCTATTGTCATACACCTGCTTATGCATATTGAAGTATAATTCAGCGTGAATGTTTCCTGCCGAGGTCTGAGCGCCAAAGTCTTAAAATATTGTATCAATAAATTCTTCTAATTGTCTATACTTTCCGTGTGAGTTTTTCAGATTGAAATGGAGCTAAAGCGGAAATTCAGACTGAAGAAACTCATTGCCTACCTCAACCAATCAGAGACTCATTCGCCTCCGACACAAGCCAACCAGCTTTGAACTGCTCCTCCACGAAGCCAATCAGCATCCTGGATCCATTTAAAAAGAACTATGAATCCACATCTCAGCCTTCTGCCTGCGGGCGAGCAGTCGCTGGCAGAAGTATGCCTGCCACAGGCTGATTTATAACTACTTGAGAACAGCTGAGAGACATGCTGCTGATTGGAGAGCAGCAGGCAGCAGCTGGAGTTGATTGCTCACAGGGAGAGCAGAGCAGGCAGATGGGCCAGAATCATAACATTTAAAGTATTAGCGATGAAGTGAGTAACACCAGAGAAACAAAGCACTGTTTTGTAGTTGACAAAAACGCCCTAAGCAAAGCATTTCCAGACATACAAACCTCTACACTGCTTCGATTTACTTGAAAAAATTGTTTTAAATATGTGATTTGATGCCACATCCTATACTGCTTCAAGCTGTAGAACAACAGGACATTGAGATCCTACATCGAAAGCCAAATGTGCACAAATTGCCAGGGTGTGGTATATACAGTTCAATTCAAATTAAATTCAAAAATACTTTATTAATCCCAAAGGGAAATTAAATGCTGGTGTAACTCATACAGGGTTCGTCAACAAGTTGTTGGAGTAGATATTGATGGCTGCAGGCGGAAAGGGTCTGTCTTAGAGGTGGTCTGGATAAGCCTCTGACTAAAAACACACTGTTGCTGTACAACAGCTTGGAGTTGTCCATAATGTTCTTAATTTTATAAAGAATACTTCTGTGCAACGTCATCTCCAGGGGTTCTAGAAGAGTACCCAGAACAGAGTAGGCCTTTATTATCAACTTATTAAGCTTATTTAAGTCAGTTGCTTCGATGCTACTACCGCAACAGATGATGTCAGAGGAGATCACACTCTCCACAACAGACTTATAGAAGATCTACAGCATCTTGCTTCAAACCCTTAAGGACCTTAGCTTCCTCGGGAAGTACAGTTTGTTCTGTCCCTCCTTATAGACAGCTTCAAAGTTGCGTCTCCAGTCCATTCTGTTGTCCAGATGAACACCGAGGTATTTATATTTAACCACCACCTCCACTTCTTATCCCAGTACGGTTGTCGTGTTGGTCCTATTCCTATTTCACCATAAATCTACAACCATATCCATTATTTTATCCACATTTACAATGAGATAACTGTTTCCTTTTTTTGTGTGCCCTGTTTGGCAATGTGGCAACAAGAATTGTTGTCTTAATGCCAAAAAGAGCCCGACAGATTTTACTTTCACAAGCGGAGTCTTACCGTTTTTGCTATAGTGCTCCGCTTGATTTATACATGCAAGAAGCTTTATTATAATTTATGCAAGTAATATTTCATGTTAAATTGACACTGAAACAAGAAGGTAGAAGAGAAAAAAGGAGAAAAGGTGAAAGAGAAAGAGGAGAGAAAAGAGAGAGAACGATACAACATCCTCAGTCTGCTTCTTCACCTGCAAAGAGAAATGTAAAAAGAACAGCACAACCAGCTGATAAAGTATTACACATACAATCAAGTAACACCTTGATAACATCACTGAAGAATATACAGTATTAATTACTGTATATTAGTGTCTTGTATATATACTGCATGTGTAAAGTGACAGCTGAAGATAATAACAAGGAATTTCTGTATAGAAGTGCATCTGTAAGTACCTGGATCCAAGCACCTGTAAGTGTTTGTGAGAGTATGTTTGTGTATTTAAGGTTGAAAAAAATCCATGTCTCTGGGGTAGACACCATGTGGACCTGCAGCCTTGTTCCGGTTTAATCTCTCTAGCTGCCTCTTCACTGGACTTCTAGAGACAGAAAAAGTGGAAGGGGTAGGAAGAAGGAGACGCACATCTTTTTTCTGAGAAGAAACATGCAGAAGCGTCCATGGCTAAGGCGGCAGATAAAACATCTGAGATATGACAGGGAAGTTTTATGTCAAAGAAGGGCGTGATGGTAAATAGCTTGTGCTTGTATAGCACTTTAACTAGTCTTGACAACATACAAAGCGCTTCACACTACAGTTTTAATCACATATTCATTCACACACACATTCACACACTGACGGTGGTGAGCTATGTTAGTAGCTACAGCTGCCCAAGGGCAGACTGACAGAGGCGAGGCTGCCATGCACCGGCACCACCAGGCCCTCTGAACACCGTCAGCAGGCAATGCGGGTGAAGTGTCTTGCCCAAGGACACAATGGAGACAATCAGAGTGGGGGATCGAACCGGCAACCTGCCAATGGCAGGATAAACTCCCTAACCTCAGTATTTTCAAATCAGTTTGTTCTGAGATAAAGCTTTTGAAAACAATACTTAAATTAGGTAAGGGAGAGAACAGTTCAGAGTACTTTCAGGGACAATATAGACTTTTCATTTTGTATTAATATGACCTCTAATTGACCCAGCAGGCTTAGTACATAGAACATTAGGACAATTAAACTTTCTTACATACAATAAACCTAATAATGCAGTGTGTTCTATCCATCTGTTCCAGGGCAACTGTGGTGAATGACCAGTGTAAAGCCCTTTAGGGTTGTCAGACTTGATAAAGCGCTCTAAAAGAACAAGTCATTTACCAAGACATACATATATTGGTGTAGATCTAAGGCATGCACTCATATAGAAATGTATAAACAGATTTGCTTTTCAAAAACAGAGGTAGAACAAGAAGGCTGGTCAGAAACCAGCAGAAGCTGTGCACTGCAAAGGACTCCAACCGCAACTGATAATGCTAGCGGAGTAAACCAGGAACAAACAGCAGGTGTACGCTCAAAAACTAACCAAATTTATGAAGCGCCAATGTACACATTGGTTGAAAAATGGCACTTAAGGCCTAAGATAAGCAGATCCCACACAGCCACATAAGCAGCTGACATGCAGCAGGGCCCAGCTTCAGAGTTAGTGGATATTCAGACTAATTTATGGGGTAAATTCCTGCATACCCCTTGCTTATCCATTTCCATATAACACCACATGTAAAATTTATTTATTCCAACATTCTCTCTCTGCTCTGATTAAAGTGTATCCATGTATGTTTGTATGTGTATGTGCACCTGCACATCACTTCCAATGCTGAACTGTACATAACAATAATAAATGATAATACTGTTTAGTCCTGCATCCTTTGCACTCTGCTCATTGCAACATTGCAGTAATGTCTAAGTCGGTCCACTTTCTTTCTAGTGTAGTATTGTGCCTGTGCGTGATGTTATTTTAGGTAATGCATGTATTTATGATCCAACACATTTTCTCATGGGTCATCTGTGGGTTACATAAAAGACAGAAGCTCTCTACATGACAGTTTGGTTGAGGATGAGGAAACGGACTGCTAAAGGTAAGAACTCACAAGTTTTTGACGTTTGGATGAAAGCAGTTTTTGCTTTATAATATAATGTTACTTTTCGGTCGAAATATCTCATCAGCCAGATCGATAAAGACTGCAATTCCTTGCAGCAAAGGAGATACCATAAGAAAGAAGACTGCAAGCATGTCTGCCAATTCATCAGTGAGATTTTTTGTACTGACTACCCTTGGCTTACCTTCTGCATATATGTACCCAGCATTTGTATTCGGAACACTTACCTATCTCATTATTGTATTCTGCAATTTGCTTGTAATATTGACAATTGTAGTGAGTAAAAGGCTACATAAACCTATGTTTCTCCTGCTTATTAATCTGACCATTAGTGACATTCTAGGGGCATCAGCTTTTTTTCCTCACCTTGTTTTCAGCATTTTGACACAGAACAGAATGATCTCCACTCCTGCATGTATAACTCAAGCTTTTCTCATTCACTTGTATGGTACCGGAAACCTTCTGGTATTAAGTGCTATGGCATATGATAGATACATTGCAATATGCAATCCACTAAAGTATAACGCTATCATGAGTTCAAGTATTATTATTAGAATCATCTTTTTTATATGGGTTTCAGATTTCTTACTTATAGTCACACTGTTGGCTTTAACTTTTCAATGTAAAATTTGCAGGACAGATATAGTAGATTTATATTGTAACAATCCATCCTTCTTAAAACTAGCATGCGGGGACACCACCGTGAGCAACTATTATGGGATATTCCTAACCTTTATATTAACAGGAGGTTCAATGTTAATAATAGCCTTCACATATATACAGATTTTGCGTACATGTGTTATGACTAATAATATTGATGCCAGGAGAAAAGCCATTCAAACATGTGGGACCCATTTAGTTGTTTTTTTAATCCTGCAAATTAATTCCAGCTTTACAATCTTCTCTCATCGTTTTCAGAATGTTTCTTCTTTTCTGAGAAGGGCTTTTGGGGTGTCTATTCTGATCTTTCCACCATTCCTGGACCCAATAATATATGGACTTAAAACAAAAGAACTAAAACAAAGTATGATAATGTTTCTAAAAAGGCATATGAGGTCAACAAAATAGCTTCCTTCTTTGTTGGAAAAAAGGAAGGGTTTGACATTGTTCCTTTGGCGACACGCATTTAATTTTGTATACAGGTTCGTTAAATTGTATTTATAATTTCAAAGCTATTTCAAAGTTCTCCACAAAATATGTTTTTATTAGTATATATAGTCAGATACATTAAGAGAAAAACAGTCACTGCTCTGGGTAGTGACTACTTGTACTTAAACCTATATGCTTTGTTGCTTTCTTAGCAAACCTCTTTTTTGCTACTTATTTAGTTATTTGGTCTCATGTTCATTTACTCAGAGCAGCTCTTCAGTAGATCATACTGTTCAACAAAAGGAGTGTTTTGTCAAAAACATTTGGTGAGTGATATGTAGTGAGTGATAACTATCAGGGCAGGTTTAGTCTGCCTTCAAGTAAGCTGAAGGAGTGTTTATGTGTATAATGTTTGAGACCCATGGTTGAGTTTATAACAAAAATAGGAACCTTTTTTCTGCTTAGTTCAGGTGCAAAGTACCAAACGCAAATGTGTCTAGTGTAATGGTTACATGTAAAATTTAACATGCTGTATTCTATTTGCTTTTTCACATGATGTAGCAATGAATTTTGTAATAAATGTTAATAAAATCTAATTCACCTTTTGTTATGCATGTTTCAACTTTTTGCAAGGTTGTATATTTTATCTAAGGAGATAATTTAGAATTTTTGTTTTTGCTTTTCTGTGTATATTTCTCAGTTGTGCAATGTCACTGTCTGGGGAATCTTTAGTTGTGATGGCTTAGCAGATATATGAGTAAAAATTTGAATTACACAAGTACAAAGTATTTTCAACAGAGAAACGGTGAGTAAAATTCTTCACTTAAGTTAAAGAAGTAGAAATATTTTAAATGTAACAGACCAATTATAAAATTCCTATTTTTAATTGAAATAAAATCAACATATTTTTAATAAAGGTAAGCACAAAGTATAATCTATATCTGATTTATCATCAGATAGGACCAAAGTTGACTCTATTATACGCTTTTTCCTTAATTTAAAGTATTAGCGACGAAGTGAGTAACACCAGAGAAACAAAGCACTGTTTTGTAGTTGACAGAAACGCCCTAAGCAAAGCATTTCCATACATATAAACCTCTACAATGCTACAATTTACTTGACAATAAAAGAAAATTTTGAATATGTGATTTGATGTCAGACCCTATAGTGCTTGAAGCTGTAGAACAACAGGACATTGAGCTCCTACATCGAAAGCCATATGTGCGCAAATTGCCAGTGTGTGGTATAAACAGCTCAATTCAATTCAATAATACTTTATTTTTGAATTGAGTTATAGATAATAGATTTCAGGCAGCATGTACACACATTTTCAAATCAGTTTGCTTCTGAAATAAAGCATTTTGAAACCAATACTTCCATTATTGTAAATGAACTGAGAAAGCGGACCCAGAATTCAGCCAGACCAGCAGAGGTTCAGTTTGATCTTTATTAACAAAAAGCAAAACAGGGAAAAAAACAAAAAGGACCGTCAATCCAAAAGATGGCACAGAAGCGGACGGATTCTCGGGGCAGACCAGGCAGGAACAGACAGAACGGGATGGCACAGATTTCTGGAGACGAGGTGGTTCAAAATCCAAAAGCAAAACATAACAAAACTTGCAAGAGGAGAACTCACCTACACTCAACAAGACGACCTGGCACTGATGTCTGGTCTCGACTGTTTATGTGGAGGAGGAAGCAGGTGAAACCGGTCAGAGATAATTGCAAGAGGGGTGGAGTAAGGCAGGTGTGCAGAGTGGGTAATTAGACCAGACATCAGTGCAGAGGATCAAAACAAGAAATAAGCCAGAAACCAAAGCTAAAAGCTGACAGGACAAGTGGACAGAAACTACACCAAACTTACTAAGAAACAAAATCACTCTAAAGTACAAATCTAAAAACAGAAGATAAAGCTAAGACTTAAACTGATGACAAAACAGGATAAACTAACAGTAAATAAAAACACAGACAAAACAAAAACTCAAAGTAACCAGATAACCTAAAGCAGGAGAGTAGAATAGCTTAAAAATAAAACCAGAACAGAAACCAGAATATTACAATTATGTAAGGGAGAGAACGATTCAGAGTACTTTCAGGGACAATATACACTTTTTATTTTGTATTGACTTGACCTCTAATTGACCCAGCAGGCTTACTACATAGAACATCAGGACAATGAAACTTTCATACAAACAATAAACCTTACTCTAAGAATGCAGTGTGTGTTCTATCAGTCTGTTCCAGGGCAGCTGTGGCTACAATGTAGCTTACCACCGTCAGGGTGTGAATGTGTGCACGAATGGGTGAATGACCAGTGTAAAGCACTTTGGGGTCGTCAGACTTGATAAAGCACTGTACAAGTACGAACCCTTTACCAAGCCATACATATATTGCTGTAGATCTGAGGCATGCACTCATACAGAAATGTATAAACAGAGTTGCTTTTCAAAAACAGAGGTACAACAAGAAGGCTGGTCAGAAACCAGCAGAAGCTGTGCACTGCAAAGGACTCCAACTGCAACTGATAATGCCAACAAACAGCAGGTGTAGCGCTCAAAAACCAACCAACTCTATGAAGCGCCAAAGTAGAAATTGGTTGGAAAATGGCACTTAAGGCCTCAGATAAGCAGATTCCACAGAGCCACACAAGCAGCTGACATGCAGTAGGGCCCCGTTTCAGAGTTAGTGGACATTCAAACTAATTTCTGGGGTAAATTCCTGCATGGCCTTGCTTATCCATTTCAGAAAGCTAAGAAGCCTTCACCCTGAGTCAAATTATGACAACAAATTACTCCGTGAAATAACCCTGCTACCGAATATGATTACCTCATATTATACAGATTGGGTCAGATTATACAGATTGGTCAAAAGTTTTCTATATAAGGGAACCAGTTGAATGCATCAAAGTCCCGACAAGCAGCAATCACTCCTGGAGAACCGTAGAGCTACAGGGAGAGCCGTCTGCATTGTCCATTGCTTTGCATCAATCCCTCATATTGAGCAAGCATGAAGCGACTGTGGAAAGAAAAACTCCCCATTATCTGGAAGGTAAAACCTCCAGCAGAACCGGGCTCAGTATGAACGGTCATCTGCCTCGACCGACTGGGGTCACAAATATGCCACAGAAATCTCTGTCGGGAGAGGCTGATCAAACCATGATTAAGTGTCTTATAATTTTTAGATTAATATATTTTCAAGCGTTATCATTTTCCGCCGCTGTCAATGATTTATTTAAATATTCTCATCCGCATATCGTTTTTTTTTATATATATAAAGAGCAGACGATCTCAGTTCTGAACAATTTTTTTGTGCTGCTCCTTGTTTTCATGCCAACAGCAGCTTTTTCATAACGTAGGAGAGCTGATCAAAGTGCCGAGTGGTGACTGGTGGCTGGGAGGAGTGGCACATGGAGTGGAAATAAACAGTCCAGAGAGTCCAAAAACATAAATAACCCCAAATTGTGACATATGGCTTGTTTAAACATAATTTTTGTTTTTGTTTCGTTCCGCCATGGTCCGATAGTGCTTGGAGTGTTAGTACAGCATTAATAGGGAACATTGATATTAAATAATTAACAGAAAGAATTACATGAAAAAAATCAATTGTCCTAAATGTTATTGATTTTTATTCAGTACATTTTCTTTAAAATGTTTTTTCCTCAAATAATGTTTTATTTACCTTGGAGTTGCATTGTGAATGAGTTGAACACCTACTATATGTTCTAAATAAGTTATGCTAATTTAACCTAATTCCATTCCTTTAAGACTAAATTTGGTTCTCTAACTTAGATCTGCAGTGAACCCAAGATTCATTGAATATTTGTTATAGTGATGGTTTTAAACTATTTTTATTTGTCTTTTGATCTTTTGTGTGTACATTGTTCCTTAGTTTCTTTAATCTTAATTTTGCTTAGTAGTTTAACTAAGTTTCAGTAGCCTAGTAGAGAGGATTTGTTGATTGAAATATATTGTTGAATCAGAAAAAGAACATTCTATAATGATGTTCACTGGATGTGCAATAATTTGTGTTAATAAATTCTTGTACTCAAAGATCAGTTGTCACTCATTTATTCCAAATGTATGCAGAGTTTTATGTTAGAAGAAACCCAGTGCTCAAATCACTCTTTCAACTATTGTTTTAATATCAGCTGATCGAGCTGATATTCACAATACCTAACAGACCAACAGTTATTTAATAAACATTAAATAACTTTGGTGGGGAATTACGGTACACTCGCCTGCATCTACTACTGCTCTAACAGCAGCACAACAAGCTACTGAAGCTGTTGTTGCATGCAACATTTGGTTCTTAGACACAAAACTCTAAAATTGTGGAAGGTTCCAGGAATAGTTTTTGCTGGGAACATGATGTCGAAAACTGGGACTGACCCAGATCCATGAGTAAACATCTGTATTGCCGTTGAAATGGCTTGTCCTATGTATTCAGCTAAAATGTTGAATACATCAGAGGAAAAGGATCAATAATAAAATAAGTTATGAGTGACGACAGAAATTAATGATTGAGTCTTATCAGCAGCAGGAGTTTATTTAGAGGATAGCAAGATCCAGCTATTGTTTTCGTAATTCACTTCCGCTTATCTGCAAGTTAATTTACATATTAGCTTAACATTTAGAGCCGAGCAAAATTGTCGGTTAGCAGTAAGCTAGCTTGCTAACAAAATATTTAGGTCCGAGCTAAATATTTAGTTTTCCAAAATAAATATTTAGTGCAAAGGAAATATACCGTGGAACTGTTCCTTCACATAAGCCATCACTCTGATGAACAGCTGACTGAGTGTAAAAAAAACCTCCTGTGTAACACCAAGGTAATTCTGCCTTTATATAGCCACCTGCTACCACTAATCATTTATTTATCCATTGTTCTTTGTTTCAGGGCTGTTCATACTGTTCATATCGTCTTATTGTATATACTATATACCAAACCCACCTACCTGATGTACATAACACCACATGTAAAAAAAATATTTATTCCAGCATTCTCTGCTCTGATTAAAGTGTATCCATGTATGTTTGTATGTGTATGTGCACCTGCACATCGCTTCCACTGCTGAAATGTACATAACAATAATAAATGATAATACTGTTTAGTCATTTATCCTCTGCACTCTGCTCATTGCAGCTTTGCATTATTGTCTAAGTCGGTCCACTTTCTTTATAGTGTATTATTGTTTAATTGTATAAGCGCGTTGTAAGCATTGCCTCCTCTCCTCATTCCTTCTGTATAGAAGCTGTCTAATCTTTTCTTCTGATATGCTGGTTCTTCCGTCTTTCTTGCACCTTTTACTTCCTCTACTCCTCTCCCTGAATTCTTTCATCCTGTCACCCTGTTTCCTGAGCCTATAATATAATTTCCTTTGCTGTAAGTATCTTAATTATTCATTAAAACATTTCATCCGCATCATTCTCTGCGCTTTGGTCCCCCTTCACCTCAATCATGACACAGCCAAACATTAGCTGACATCTTTTGGTGCAGTCGAGCTGTTTGGGATAGAAAAACAAGAACGATTTTATGAATTCCTCGTTTCAGCATAAATGATCTGCTTCTGAATAGGTTGCCGTCTTCCTGATAAATATGTAAATAAATAAAATATTCCATTTGTGAAATTGGCAAAATTGTTGTTTTTGAATTAACAGCTAAGCGCCATAGCATTCACCGTATGGCAATGATTCGTTTAATGTGCCTGTGCTTGATGTTATTTTAGGTAATGGATGTATTTATGATCTAACACCTTTTCTCATGGGTCATCTGTGGGTAATATAAAAGACAGAAGCTCTCTACATGACAGTTTGGTTGAGGATGAGGAAACGGACTGCTAAAGGTAAGAACTCACAAGTTTTTAACGTCTGGATGAATGCAGTCTTTGCTTTATAATATAATGTTACTTTTTGCTCAAAATATCTCATCAGCTAGAACAATAAAGACTGCAATTTCTCCCAGCAACGGAGATACCAGAAGAAAGAAGACTGCAAGCATGTCTGCCAATTCATCTTTAGTGAATTTTTTTGTACTGGCTACCTTGGGCTTACCTTCTGCATATATGTACCCAGCATTTGTATTCGGAACACTTACCTATCTCATTATTGTATTCTGCAATTCGCTTGTAATATTGACAATTGTAGTGAGTAAAAGGCTACATAAGCCTATGTTACTCCTGCTTATTAATCTGCCCATTAGTGACATTCTAGGGGCGTCAGCTTTTTTTCCTCACCTTGTTTTCAGCATTTTGACACAGAACAGAATGATCTCCACTCCTGCATGTACAATTCAAGCTTTTCTCATTCACTTGTATGGTACCGGAAACCTTCTGGTATTAAATGCTATGGCATATGATAGATACATTGCAATATGCAATCCACTAAAGTATAATGCTATCATGAGTTCAAGTATTATTATAAGAATCATCTCTTTTATATGGGTTTTCAATTTCTCGATTATAGTAATACTGTTGGCTTTAACTTTTCAATGTAAAATTTGCAGGACAAATATAGTAGATTTATATTGTAACAATCCATCCTTCATAAAACTAGCATGCGGGGACACCACCGTGAGCAACTATTATGGGATATTCATAACCTTTATCGTATCGGGAGGTTCAGTGTTAATAATAGCCTTCACATATATACAGATTTTGCGTACATGTGTTATGACTAATAATATAGATGCCAGGAAAAAAGCCATTCAAACATGTGGGACCCATTTAGTTGTTTTTTTAATACTGCTAATTAATACCACCTTTACAATCTTCTCTCATCGTTTTCAGAATGTTTCCCCTTTTCTGACAAGGGCTTTTGGGGTGTCTATTCTGATCTTTCCACCATTCCTGGACCCAATAATATATGGACTTAAAACAAAAGAACTAAAACAAAGTATGATAATGTTTCTAAAAAGGCATATGAGGTCAACAAAATAGCTTCTTTCTTTGTTAGATAAAAGGAAGGGTTTGACATTGTTCCTTTGGCGACACACATTTAATTTTGTATAAAGGTTCTTTAAATTGTATTTATAATGTCAAAGCTATTTCAAAGTTCTCCACAAAATGTGTTTTTATTAGTATATATAGTCAGATACATTAAGAGAAAAACAGTCACTGCTTTGGGTAGTGACTACGTGTACTTAAACCTATATGCTTAGTTGCTGCCTTTGCAAACCTCTTTTTTTGCTACTTATTTAGTTATTTGGTCTCATGTTAATTTACTCAGATATAACTATCAGGTCAGGTTTAGTCTGCCTTCAAGTAAGCTGAAGGAGTGTTTATGTGTATAATGTTTGTGACTCATGGTTGAGTTTATAACAAAAAAGGAACCTTTTTTTCTGATTAGTTTAGGTGCAAAGCAGTAAGCGCAAATGTAAATGTGTTTAGTGTAATGGTTTCATGTAAAAGTTTAACATGCTGTATTCTATTTGCTTTTTCATATGAAGTAGCAATGAATGTTGTAATAAATGCTAGTAAAATCTAATTCTTGTGTTGTTATGCATGTTTTTTCTGTGTATATTTCTTAGTTGTGCAATGCCACTGTGTGGGGATTCTGTAGTTGTGATTGGTAAGCAGATATATGAGTAAAAATTTAAATTGCACAAGTACAAAGTATTTTTAATTAAGGTAAGCACATAGTATAATCTTTATCTGATTTATCATCAGGTAGGACCAAAGTTGAATCTATTATATGCTTTTTCCTTGATTTAAGCTATTAGTGATGAAGGTAGTAACACTAGAGGAACAAAGCACCATCTAGTATTTGACAGAAAAGTCTCTGAGCAAAGCATTTGCAGACATACAAACCTCTACACTGCCAACAATTACTTGAAAAAGAAAATTAAATAGGTGACTTGATGCCACGCAGATCTTGTAGTGCTTGAAACTGTAGGACATTGTGATCTTACATTGAAAGCCAAATGTGCACAAATCACCAGTGTGTGGTATAAACTAAAATGCAAACTCAGTTCAAAAATACTTTATTAATCCCAAAGGGAAATTAAATGCTGATGTAACTCATATAATGGTGGGTTCTTCAACAAGTTGTTGGTATACTGATGGCTGCTGCCAGAAAGGGTCTGTCTTACAGCTGATCTGGATAAGCCTCTGACTGAAAACACACTGCTGCTGTACAACAGTCTGATTGAGAGGATGCCTAGGGTTGTCCATAATGTTCTTCATTTTATAAAGAATGCTTCTTTGCAAAGTCATATCCAGAGGCTCTAGAGGAGTACCCAGAACAGAGCAGGCCTTCATTATTAACTTGTTGAGCTTCTTTAAATCAGTTGTTCTAATGCTGCCACCTCAACAGATGTTGTCACATATCCCACAACAGACTTATAGAAGATCTACATCATTTTGCTTCTAACCTGAAGGACCTAAGCTACCTTAGGTAGTACATTTTGTTCTGTTCCTTCTTATAGACAGCTTTAAAGTTGCATCTCCAGTCCAGTCTGTTATTCAGATGAACACCGAGGTAACACCATGCCACAAACCAGTCCACTAGCTCCCTGTACTCAGCTTCAGATTGTCCATCTCTATTGCATCCAACAACTGCAGAGCCATGTGATATTTCTGCAGGTGACAGGAGTCTATCTTGTATTGGAAGTCTGATGTGTAAACAGTGAAAAGCAATGGTGACAGTACAGTCCCTTGTGATGCTCCTGACTACCTGGTTAGACACACAACCCTTGAGTCTCAAAAACTGTGGTCTATTTGTCACGTAGTCTCGGATCCAGGTGATTGTTGAGACCTCCACCCCAGTGTTCTGGAGTTTCTGACAAAGCAAGTCAGGTTGTGTTAAATGCACTAGATAAATCAAAGAAGAGCATTATCATAGTACTGTCTTCCTTGTCTAAATGACAGTGGGTTTGTTGAAGCAAGTGTATGATGGCATCTTGAACTCCAACTCAACGGCAATGAGCAAACTGCAAGATGTCCTGATAGCTGCTTGTTTGCTTACTCAGGTGTACCGACAGGAGTCTCTCTAGAACCTTCATGATGTGGGATGTCAGAACAAAAGTTCTAAAGTCATTAAGATGGACAGATAGGTGAGCTTTCTTTGGTACCGGAACAATGCAGGGGATCTTCCACGAGACTGAAACCTTCTCCTTGCTCAGGCGAAGGTTAAAGAGGTGCTGTAGAATCCCAGAGAGCTGCTCCTCACAGGCATTCGGGACTCTGTGGTTGACACCATCTGGACCTGCAGCCTTGTTCTGGTTCAATCTCTCTTGCTGCCTCTTCACTTCACTTCTAGAGACAGAATAGTGGAAGGGGTAGGAAAAGGGAGAAGCACCATCTTCTTCTGAGAGCAAACGTGCAGAAGCAGAAGGGTCCATGGCTGAGGCGAAACATAGAACATCTGAGGTGTGACAGGGAAGTTTTGTGTCAAAGAACGGTGTGATGACTGTTTGGCTGTGGACAGGATATACCAAGTGTCATATATGTATATTAAGAAGCTCTGTCTGATGTACATCCTCAGTCAGATCATCACAATAACCATATATGGATTTCAGTTTCAAAATGGAGTGATCATTATCCACCTACTCTGTTTGGATGACACCATGATGTGTGCCAACAACAGAGATGGGAAGAGTAGACAGAAATTGTACTCAAGCAAAACTAGTGCTACTTTAATATATATTTTACTGAAGTAGAAATAAAAACTACTCTGTAATGTAAGCTGGACAGGCAGAAAATGCAATATTCTAACCAGACATGGTGTTGTGCTTGAAAAGATTTATTAACAAAAACCTGGTTTAGACAGAAATCCTCCGCAGGAAGTAAGCTGGAGCCTGGCGATGCTGAGAGCAGGCTGCTTTCAGAGGGTGATGAGTAGAATGGCTGCTGCTTTATCTGAGTCCAAGGAACAGGCTGGGGTCATGAACAGAAAGTCTGAGATGGGCAGGCTTGGCAGGCTTGCAAAAGAATTCATACACCTTGATCATTTCCACATTTTGTCACAATATAACCACAAACGTAAATAGATTTTATTGGAATCTTCTGTGAAAGACCAACACAAAGTGGGGTACAATTTTGAAGTAGATAATTATACATAGTAAAAAAAAAAAATAGAAATAAAAACTGGAAAGTGCAGTGTGCAAAAGTATCCAGACCCCTTTTTCAATGCGACCAATTGCCTTCAGAGGTTGCCTGGTGATTGCTAATGACTTAATAGAGTCCACCTGTGTGTAATCTAATCTCAGTACAAATACAGTAGCTCTGTGACGGGCCCCAGATGTTGGTTAAGAGAAAATGTGGGCACAAATAACTTAATGAAGTTAAAAGGAACACTCCAGACTGCTCAGGGACAAAGTTGTGGAGAAGTTTAAAGCAGTTTGGGCTATGAAAGGATTTCCCAAGCTTTGAAAATCTCACGAAGCACTGTTCAATCCATCATTTGGAAATAGAAAGAGTATGGTACAACTGTAAGCCTAAATAGACAAAGCCGTCAGTCTAAACTTACAGGCCGAATAAGGAGAGCACTGATCAGAGATACAGCCAAGAGGCCCATGGTGACTCTGGATGAACTGCAGAGATCTATAGCTACGGTGGGGGAATCTATCCCCAGGACAACTATTAGTCATGCTCTGCACAAATGTGGTCTTTATGGAAGAGCAGCAAGAAGAAAGCCATTGCTAAAAGAAAACCATAAGAAGTCCTCTTTGCAGTTTTCTCAGAAGCCATGTTGGGGACACAGGAAACATGTGGAAGAAGGTGAGACAAGACCAAAATGAAACTTTTTTGGCCAAAATGCAAAACACTATGTGTAGCAGAGAACTAACACTGCACATCAATCTGAACACACCATCCCCACTGTCAAATACGGTGATGGCAGCATCATGCTCTGGGCTGCTTCTCTTCAGCAGGGACATGGAAGATGGTCAGAGTTGATGGGAAGATGGATGGAGGCAAACTCAGGGCAATCTTGGAATAAAACTTGATGGAGACTGCAAAACACCTGAGACTGGGGTAGAGGTTCACCTTCCAGCAGGACCACAACCCTAAACACAAAGCCAGGGCTACAATGGAATGGTTTAAAACTAAACATATTCATGTGTTAGAATGGCCTAGTCAAAGTCCAGACCTAAACCCAATCGAGAATCTGTGGCAAAATCTGAAAACTGCTATTCACAAATGCTCTCCATCTAATCTGACAGAGTTTGAGGTGTTTTGAATAGAAGAATGGACAAAGATTTCAGTCACAAAATGTGCAAAGTTGGTAGAGACATATCCCAAAAGACTTGCTGATGAAATTGCAGCAAAAGGTATTTCTGCTAAGTATTTACTCAGGGGGGCTGAATGCATTGCCCTTTTCAGGTTTTATTAAAAAAAAAAAAATCTTAGTCTTTTGCATAAAATTCCAATAAAATATATTTATGTATATATAGATGTTTTTTTGTTTTCAAAAAATTACTTAACTTTTTGTAACTGAGTAAATGTAACTAGTAACTATTTACATAGAATTTCACAACCAGGTAACTGGGATAGTGTTAAAGAGCAAAGAATAATATAGTTGTCATGTTTTGTTTTGTTTTCTAAGGAACCCCCCTGTGAACCCACACTAAAGAAAAAACTGCAAAACTCGAAACACTCCTGAGAATCAGATGCCGTTTAGCCATAATTAAACGTATAAAGAGGCCAGTATTGCTCAATGCTTTACCATTTAGGCATTGAAAACCTGTGCCCTAGCTTGGCTGATCACTGCAAAAGGGAATTTTGTTCGGTGGGGCTGCTTGTTTTCTGTTGTTTTAGTCTTTAAAGTTTGATTCTATAACATGTTGAGGTGCGTTCAAAATACTTAATATGATGTATGGACTGTTTTTGGGCTGAAAGAGTGGTAATATGTGCAACTTTAATTGCTATATTTTTTGTTTGTAAAGCTGAGGCTGTTTATATAGAGTTTGTGATGCTATGAATGCCTTTTTTAATTCACATAAATGGAAGCGATAAAAATGGCCAATCTATATAACACATCTGTTTTACAGCTAAACAGCTATAACATATCTTATGAAGGTGTCTTCCCTGCATTCCTTTTTGCTACCCTAAACTACATGATCATCCTGTTCTGCAACCTTACGCTAATTCTTACCATTGTGATGAACAAATCTTTGCATCAGCCAATGCATCTCTTCCTGCTGAGCCTCCCTATCAACGACCTGATAGGTTCTTCAGCTGTCTTTCCGCAGCTCATTAAGGAGCTACTGACAAACAGCAGAAGGATGCAGTTCTCGGCTTGTATTGCACAAGCTTTTTTCATCCATATCTACGCAGCGGGTACAGTGTTCATTCTTAGTGCGATGGCCTATGACAGATACATCGCCATTTGTCACCCTTTGCGTTACAGCACTGTTATGACTAATGCTCACATCATGAAAATAATCACATTAGTGTGGTCTTCTTGTGTGGTTTTAATAGCTGTGCTTTTCATTTTGCTTTTGCGTTTGCGCCGCTGTCGATCCGAAATATTTCACCCTTACTGTGATAATCCAAGTTTGTTGACTTTAGTATGTGAAGACACAACCATTAATAACATTTATGGTCTTTTTATAAGCGCTCTCTCGCAGGCGATAGCTAATGGAATGGTTTTGTATACGTATCTTCGGATCCTTATTGCTTGCTTTAGATCCAAACGGTCAGACACTAAAGCGAAAGCTCTGCAGACATGTGGTACACATCTTTTTGTTTTCCTTTTATTGGAGTGTTTGGGCCTTTTTACCATCATATCATACAGGATAAAGAATGTTCCGCCACATTTCAGAAGATTCCTCGGGGTGTCTACATTAATTTTCCCCCCAACAATAAACCCAATCATTTATGGACTTAAGACCAAAGAAATTCGTGAAAAAGTGATAAACGTTTTCAGAAGGAAATTGTTTTTTTATTAATGAAATATATTCAAACCTGAACTTTTACAAGTTGTAATATTTATGTTGTTATGTTTTTTTTCTCTAGCCATAATTTTCAGTGGACTTGTTAGATTAGTAATTTCCAAGTGTTTAATCTAAAACTGATGTTCTGTAATTGAGGCCTTAGGCTCTATTGTGTTATTAGTTCTTCTGGATGTCTTTTGTTCTTCAAGCAACTGCTTTTAACACTATGTATTTTTGAAAATTATATTTAAGTGATACCATTGCGTTACAGCAAGATTTACTGAAAGGATTGTTGTACATTTTTTTATTTATGTCAAGAACGTTGAACATTGTGTCTAAATGCCAGAAATTCCCAATATGAGGAATTAAACATCAGTTCCTCCTACTAAATATATTCTTCAAAATGTTATTAAATTAAATTAAAAACATACTTAAAGAGCTGTTAATACATTTAAATATTTGTATCCATATGTGGTGTGTTTTTTTTTTTTTTTTATTGAACCCCCCACTCCCAACAAAAAATAGTTATGCCATTAAGATGAGTCTTCGAAAAGCCTTTCTCAGAGAGGACAAAGGAAGTGCCAGGCGATGCAGAGAGCAGGGAATTTTAAAGTATTTCACCTACTATACATCCCACAATGGGACGGGAAAAAATCATAGTGACTGGATGATAAACAGCAGCTCAAAAAATGCTTTATTTGACCTAACATGCTGGCTGTTCTCTTAAAAGCAGAGAAATGGTAAAGTAGAGTACTAAATTCTGAGAGATTTTCAGAGCATGACAGACACTATGGAGACAGATGTTGTGTTTGTGTGGACAGGGGGGGTCCAAAAAGACATTGTCGTCCCCGGCCCTGGCAAAGCTGTCAGCTGGCCTGATCTGGCATGACACTGGGGGAGTAACAGAAGAATCTGAACATGAACGACTGTACGGATGAGGAGACTGATTAGTGCAGTGGTTTCCAAACTCTTTTAGCCGCGCACCCCCCTTCTGTGTCCCAACCCCCCAATCTTTAGAAATTAGAAATAAAAAAATACAACAAGCTTTTTTATAGCCACATTAGAGGTGGCATGTTTAATCATGGTCAAATGCCCAGCATACACATAAAAGAAAGAAAGAAAGAAAGAAAGAAAGAAAGAAAGAAAGAAAGAAAGAAACAAACAAACAAACAAACAAACAAACAAACAAACAAACAAACAAACAAACAAACAAAGAAAGAAAAAAGAAAGAAAGAAAAAAAGAAAGAAACAAAGAACCAAAGAAAGAAAGAAAGAAAATTGCAGTTGCAGTTACAATAGCACCACCATCATAACAAATGTTATGGAAATAAAATTAGAACATAACTTGAGTTAAATTGCAATAAAGTTACACACAACATCCACAACAGGATCCTGAGGATTTTCAGGTGCATCGGTGGCTAAGCCTGGAGCCAGAAAAAGAAAGAGACACTCAGATCGGTCAAACCTTCACAGACAACCTGAAACGTCTCTGAAGCAGAGACCATCCAGGTGGATTCATAGAGTAAACTCTAATAATGTACCTGTGTGTATTCTCACTTTGTTTATTTCATGTAGCAGCTTGTAAATCCATCTGACTCTTTACGCTGCAAAATACAAACACGAAGAAGTTCAATTTTATTTGTGTCTGATGACGAGAGAGACAGAGAGAGAGTAGAGGCAACAAGCTAGGGGTGCATATACAGCACAATGCATAAGAGAAGAAAACGTTGTCTATATTTCATCTTAAAATGAAGCGCAGAAGATTTCTTCTAAATAAATACATTTTCGTGTGAATACATTTTTGTTTACTAAATTTACAGTTTTTGATTTTGATTTTTACAAAGGAAATGTTTATTCACACATCTTTATTGCGTGGGGAAAGAATACTGTCAGACCGCCATTACATTTTTCATCTCGCACACCCTGTAGCAGCAGCTCCACATATTGGGAAGCCCTGGATAACTGGAAGCATGGAAGTGATGCCAGTTATGCGTAGCAGGTGTAATCAGGAAAAATTGGGAAACCTGAGAGAGGCTGACTGACATGTAAGGAATATGACACTGGAAACAATATCTAAAAAAAAAAAAAAAAATGTCATGGTTAATGGAATGATCTTTATGCATATTTTCAGATTCTCATTGCACACTTCAGATCCATAATGCCCCACACTAAACCATAGATTGTGCAGACATTTGCTACACATCTATTTGTTTTTGTTTGGATGGAATGCTTTTCATCAATTTATCATTTGCAATAAAGAATGTTCTGCCACATTTAAAAAGATTCATGGAGGTTTTCAAGGAGGAAATGGGTTATTTTTTTTATGTTGAATTGATTTACCTGAAATTATGTTGTAAGCTGTAACATGATAGTGTTTTTTCCTAGCAAAATTTTAAAGGCATTTAATCTTGCTGATGTTCTTCTCTCACGAATCTTGTGTTTATTTTAGATTTTAGATGATATATCTGATTAAAACTGTTGATTGAATGTTGGAATCCATAATCATCATTGATTATTGATTATAATCTTCATGTTTTTTTAATGTTTCCTTATCTTTATTGATTGACACCTGTACAATATTTTCTACATAAAAATTTAAATTCACAGAAAAGAAACACCTCTGAACTTTTTACTCTGGATTATGCTGCCCTCTGGTGGATGTTAAAATGGCAAAAAAATGGAAATAGCCTCTTAATAGCAGTTAGGCTCCGAATTACTCACAGCTCCTAAAATTATTTCTGTTAATAATTATTGTTAATAATAATTATTTGTTTTAATAGATAGATAGATAGATAGATAGATAGATAGATAGATAGATAGATAGATAGATAGATAGATAGATAGATAGATAGATAGATAGATAGATAGATAGATAGATAGATAGATAGATAGATAGATAGATAGATAGATAGATAGATAGATAGATAGATAGATAGATAGATAGATAGATAGATGTAGCTTGTTAGAAAAGTATTTGTGATTGCATTATGTTCTGTCTGCAATGTACATTGCTGAGTATCTTGTCAGGTTACCCTTTTTATAGAAGCTCTTTGCCAGGTCACAACGTGATGCTGGTGGAGGAAAATGTTTCCTGACTCGCTCCTCCAAAACACCCCAAAGTGGCTCAATAATATTTAGATCTGGTGACTGTGCAGGCCATGGGAGATGTTCAACTTCCTTTCCATGTTCATCGAACCAATCTTTCACCAGTCTTGCTGTGTGTATTGGTGCATTGTCATCCTGATACACGGCACCTCCTTCAGGATACAATTTTTGAACCATTGGATGCACATGGTACTCCAGAATGGTTCGGTAGTCCTTGGCAGTGACACGCCCATGTAGCACAAGTATGGGGCCAAGGGAATGCCATGATATGGCAGCCCAAACCATCACTGATCCACCCCTATGCTTCACTCTGGGCAGGCAACAGTCTGGGTGGTACGCTTCTTTGGGGCTTCTCCACACCGTAACTCTCCTGGATGTGGGGAAAACAGTAAAGGTGGACTCATCAGAGAAAAATACATGTTTCATATTGTCCACAGCCTAAGATTTGCGCTCCTTGCACTATTGAAACCGACGTTTGGCATTGGCACGAGTGACCAAAGGTTTGGCTATAGCAGCCCGGCCGTGGATATTGACCCTGTGGAGCTCCCGACGGACAGTTTTGGTGGAAACAGGAGAGTTGAGGTGCACATTTAATTCTGCCGTGATTTGGGGAACCGTGGTATTATGTTTTTCGGATACAATACGGGTTAGCACCCGAACATCCCTTTCAGACAGCTTCCTCTTGAATCCACAGTTAATCCTGTTGGATGTGGTTCGTCCTTCTTGGTGGTATGCTGACATTACCCTGGATACCGTGGCTCTTGATACATCACAAAGACTTGCTGTCTTGGTCATAGATGTGCCAGCAAGACGTGCACCAACAATTTGTCCTCTTTTGAACTCTGGTATGTCACCCATAATGCTGTGTGCATTGTAATGTTTTGTGCAAAACTGTGCTCTTACCCTGCTATCTATCTATCTATCTATCTATCTATCTATCTATCTATCTATCTATCTATCTATCTATCTATCTATCTATCTATCTATCTATCTATCTATCTATCTATCTATCTATCTATCTATCTATCTATCTATCTATCTATCTATCTATCTATCTATCTATCTATCTATCTATCTATCTATCTATGTCAAGTATAGTTGTCTTGCAATCCATGTGTATTTATTTACAGTTAACACATAACATCTAAAACCACTCTATTTCCTAAATAATCTTCGTGTATTTGAAAGTCCATATGTTTTGTCAACTTGAAATAAGGTTTTTCAGCCTCTTACGGTAAAACCATGTATCTTATGCCCAAACATTTAAGAATTAAAAGCTAATCTTTAAATGTGTCCATTTATAGATGAACACATTTAATGGATACATTTGAATTTGGCTACAACATCTTTTGATAACCCATACACAAGAAAACACGCAGCTACTCGTAACACTCCTGGGAGTTGCATGCAAAATAAATATGGCACTGCCTCCAAGATCTTACCAGTTACTGATTGTAAGATGTACATCTGCAATGCTGGTCAGTGTCTAATAAGTTATGAGTAGTATGTTAATCGTATGTAGCCTGATTAGAACCATTGTCTTTTAAAGGTTAAGCTTTTTTTCTCTGACACCCTTAGTGCTTGTTTCTAATTTTCCTAGCTGGTCTTTCTGTTAGCAAATTTCATGGTGTGCATGTAGAGCTTGAGAAGTAGAAAAAATAGTTTTTTCATCTACAGGAACTGAAAAGATGAACAACCTATATAACACATCAGATGTGTTACACCTTAAAAGTTATGATCTCTCTTATGAAGGTGTCTTCCCTGCATTCCTCTTTGCAACCCTAAACTACATGATCATCCTGTTCTGCAACCTTACGCTAATTCTTACCATTGTGATGAACAAATCTTTGCATCAGCCAATGCATCTCTTCCTGGTGAATCTTCCCATCAATGACCTGATAGGTTCTTCAGCCCTCTTTCCTCACCTCATTAAGGAGATCCTGACGGACAGCAGAAGGATTCAGCTCCCGGTTTGCATCATCCAAGCTTTTTTCATCCATATCTACGCAGCCGGATCAGTGTTCATTCTGACTGCGATGGCCTATGACAGATACATCGCCATTTGTCACCCTTTGCGTTACAGCACGGTTATGACTAGTGCTCACATCATGAAAATAATCACATTAGTGTGGTCTTCTTGTGTGGTTTTAATAGCTGTGCTTTTCATTCTGCTTTTGCGTTTGCGCCGCTGTCGATCTGAAATGACGCACTCCTACTGTGATAATCCAAGTCTGTTGACTTTGGTTTGTGAAGACACAACCATTAATAACATTTATGGTCTTTTTATAAGTGCTGCTACACAAGTAATAGCTAATAGTCTGGTTTTTTATACATATCTTCGTATCCTCATTGCTTGCTTTAGATCCAGACGGTCAGACACTAAAGCGAAAGCTCTGCAGACATGTGCTACACATCTTTTCGTTTTCCTTTTGTTTGAGAGCTTGGGCCTCTTCACGATCATATCTTATAGACTACGGAATATTTCACCACATTTAAGAAGATTTATGGGGGTGTCTACATTAATCTTCCCACCAACACTAAATCCACTCATTTATGGATTGAAAACAAAAGAAATTCGTGAAAAAGTGATAAACTTTTTTGGAAATAAAAGGGTTATTTCCTAATCGTTTATGACTTATACGATATTTGAAAACAAAATATAATCCCAATATAACAAAAATAATGTTTTTTGTATATTGGGATAAAAAGTCTGTAACATTAACAATCAAGGGATAATTGGAAATTGTGCTGCAAGATTTTCAACATTTAATAAACACTTTAGCTCCTATTTGTGTGACTATTTAATGTCAGTAATTGAAATGTTGTTGTCTGTTGTGTTTTTCATGAAAGTGGCATTTTCTCTTAGTCAACATATGTCACAATTTCTCATGATAGCCACCAATTCCTTAAGCTATCTGGATCTGTGTGACAGCGAAGTTTGTTGTAATGATGTTAGTCCCTTAATTTACTTGTTTATTGTTATACTGTGCAGCTTTCCCGAATCCCTGTTCTATATAATGTCAGTAGCTCATACTAGCTTTATTTTTCCCAGGGTAAAATAATTTAATTGGACTCAGTCTTTCTGCTTACAGCTGTTTCCTGTTGCATTTTCATGAGTTATGTTGGATGCTTGCAGTGCCTAAATGATGTACACCTCTCTAAGGACACACTTTCCTGAATCTGATTGAGTCATGAGGCATTGTTTAAATATGCAACATAAATAAAAGCTAAAGGATTGAGGATCTGTATTGCTTTTCAATGTTTTACACAAAAGGGCGGGATAATGTTACACAATTAACATATTCACATTCATGAAAAACTCAAAACGTAAGCCTCCATTTGTCTTTTGTGTAGTTATGTGATTTGCTGCCCTCTTGTGGTGATTAGAGCAACAAATGTGTAAGAAGCCTCATACTCTTCACAGGCTATATTGTTTATGTGGAAGTAATAATAATAATAATGCCTTTACTACTACTGCCACTGATGCTGCTACTATATATAACAACAACAACAATAATATCATTATTATTACAATTTTGATTTGGCCAGACTTATAAAAAAGACAACTGGGATTGCTAGCAGCTTGATGAGGAAATAAGAACGGTTGAACAGGAATATTGAGTTGTTTGGAGTAGTGGTGTATAGTTGACATGTAAACATCTGTATTGTTGTCTGTTTGGCTTGCTTATTTTTTTATATCTTAATTTAGCTTCATCTTTAATTATGAATGCTGTAAGTAAACTAAAACTTTATGTAGTTTAAAGAAAATATCTGATATATACAGTAGAAGCTAGATATAGTGTGAGTATAGTTAGGGTCAGACAATTAAATGATGTAGAATACTATCAATTGAATTTGTTGATTCAATGTTTATTGGATTGAGTGTTTTATTGTTGATTCTGTAAGGTGACCTTGAGTGTTGAGAAAGATGCCTATAAATAAAATGCATTATTATTATCAAATGTTGCCATTAAACAAACAAATAAATATTCATACTGAAACACTATTGTATGTGCTTCAGAAATGTATGGAGATTATCTTTGGTCTAAAGAATTACTAACAGGACTGGTTCTTCAAATGCAGATGGGAGGCAAGTATTCTTAAGAAACTGTCTGAGATCGTTACAAAACATAACTAATGAAAACAAATAGAGTCTAACAAAACCTCACATAATGTCACTCAAAATATACAAAAAATAAATAAATACCACAAAACTTCAGCTTCATGAAGGTACCCCTCTCCCCTTATAAGCCCCAGCATTATGTCCCAGATAAAGCCAAAGTAAGGTGAACTCTGAAGTGAGCAAGTGAATTGGGTCAAAAAGGTTAGACAACATAAGACAATAACATTGCCAATAAATACTATTTTGGGGGAAGACATCAGGGCTTTCGAGGTAGGCGAGACTGTTCAGTTGGCTGGGACAGAAATCAAGCTGAGGTGGCACATGGATTTGTAGGGGCAGATTTTTCTTGACCTATACCTTGCCAGAGGCTAAACTTGGAGTCTTGTCCTCCCAGAGTTCCCCAGAGATGAGTGAACAGGGACTGGTCATTCAGCAGGACAGGGGAGGAAGAGAAGACGAGATGTGGAGCAGACATGGGTGATCATACCTGACCTCCATGGCAACAGAAGAAGGTGGAGTGGTATCCGATTAAACTTTATCAATGACTGGAGCATCATGATTGAAAAAAATAAATAAATAGGAAAAAGTCTTTGTGAAGGCCAGCCTGCTTTACAGGAGCAAGAGCAAGAGCCTTAGTTCATATGGTTAGCCTCACATGGAACATGTAGGCAGATAGAGAAGTGCAGAAACAAAGCAGCATTTTGTTTTCATCCTGAATGTAAAAGAATTGACCAAGCAGAAAGAACAGATCACTGCAATGGGGCATTTCTCAAATGACGTCACATTTGCCCAGAGACAGCCCTGGTTTCCTGGCTGGTTGGGCAAAAAGAGTGCAAACTGTAATGGCAAAAACCACAATGCTACTCATTTTGGAAGATGACATCATCCCAAGGCCTTCATTTTAATCTGCTTCAATCGAGAAACCCAGCATTGAACAGCTTAAACATTGGTTGAGGTAAAGAAGCCTTAAAAAAACAAGCGGAAAGAAAGCAGTATTAGTAGAAAGGTAGGAGAGGATGTCCTCTCCTCTTTCACAATGGATCAAACGTAAGGAAGAAACCTGCTGAATCTGTGCAGAATTACAGCTGATGCTAAGAAAAAAATATGTTACAGTCCTATGTTTTAAATTATTCTAGGACTTATCGCAAAAACTAGACTTAAAAACTGCCTCTTTTCTAAAGTGGCAAAATCAATCATCCTGTTGTAATCAAACGCTCTGACTCCCTCTGACTCACACAAACACACACACCCTCCGCAGACACACACAAACAAGATCACTGTGAGAGAAACAATCGACTTGCACCGTGAAAACAAGCCGAAGACCAGCAAGAAAACTACCACACGAACCGCTCTCCTGTTCCACTGCGCAATATCCAGATAAAGGGGTTCTGTCGAAAAAAAAGAAAAGCTCAAAAAAGCGACTTCCCGCTCAAGAACAAACCCAAGAAACTGCCGACTCACAAAAGTTACAAGTGACTTTAGAGAAAAACAAGTCCAAAGTCGCTTATAATAAGCGGACTATGCGACATTGAAGCTCATATGCACGGCCCTTATTGACTGAATGATGTTTTCATTCCACTGAGAAAAAGCCAAATAAACGTAGCCTACCTGCGCAGTTGCTGCAGTCGCTGCAGTCGCTGCAGTCGCTGCAGTCGCTGCAGTCGCTGCAGTCGCTGCAGTCGCTGCAGTCGCTGCAGTCGCTGCAGTCGCTGCAGTCGCTGCAGTCGCTGCAGTCGCTGCAGTCGCTAGTATCAGGTCTGGACGTTTAAGTGTTGTCTCCTTGCCACAGTGGAAATGTAGACACCACATATAGGTGTTTTTGGTCAGATTCCATAATAAATTCCTCTTGTTTTCAAGCTTGTATCCATCATTTACATTTCTTAGCGATGCTTCGGGGTTTTGGAAAATCAATGGAGAAAAAAAATTCATATGGTCACGATCATCATATCGAGAATCACTCCAGCAGATACCAATGCAGCAGTGGTGTTTTGTTGTTGCCATTACATGTTTTTTGAGGTGACATTCAGGACAGATCTGTTCACTATTTGACTCATACAAGTAAACTATTCAAGTGTTACTGCTCTGCTTGTACAACCACAAGATGGCCACAACACATGCATCTAAATTTAGTAATTTGACGTAATTTGAGGAATGTGCATTCCTTTTGCCTCGGAGGTCAGAACTAACGCGTTCCAGTTTCTCTCCGTCAGAGAGTAAGAAAAAACACTTGCAATGTTGTTAAATCAATAACAATGACATTAATGCTGTTTTAGGTCATATTTTATGCATGGTGGAGCAAAACGGAAACAAGCATTGTGCTTAAACAAGCCGTTGTTACTTTTACTAGGGTTAGTAGTTAGTTACTAGGGAAGTTAATAGCAGCTAGTGCGAGCAGCAATTCGGTGCTCCCTTAAAAAGAATTTTAAGCATTATTTTCTTGTAATGAGCTGACCATAAAACACATTAATGACCCATCGGTGTACAAAACCCTTATGGAAAAAAAGTTTGTTATAACCGTAAAACACTTAAAACACATTGGTTTTTTTGTGTCAAAGGTTGTTAATGGGTAGCTTAGCCAAAAGTACAACAAGTAGAACATATTACAATAAACCATTTTACTTTCCATGCGAAACTCTGCCAAACCTCTGGCTCTGTGTCCGTTCGGTCGACTTTGGGGCATCTGATTGCAAGACGTTGCTCCAGGGTGAAGCTAGTTCGGGCCAGGGTGGCGAGCAAGCTGCTAGCTTGCGCAAGAGCTGCGAGCAAGCGGGTCTCACTCTTTGATGCGGGTTCTCTGGCTGTAGGAACCTCGGCACTGTGGGGAACTCGGCTGGGCTTTTCTAGCATGGCTGTGGAGGCCATAGCATATTTAGGCACCGTCCAGTGGAAAACTATTCAATTGAATTCAATTTTATTTATATAGCGGCAATTCATGAAACATGTCATCTCAAGGCACTTTCCAAAGTCAAACTACTTCTTGCAGTCTTGGCTCAGCTTTCATGCAAAAGCTGAGAAAGATTACACACACATCCTCATTCTGAGGTGGTCTGCTACTTAGGTTGTGATGTTGAAGAAGGCAGGCTGAACTTGTGTGGCAGTGTCCAGCCTGCACATGGTCTCTCCGGTGTATAACCCTTCACGGTCCACGGAAAATGAGAGAAATCTAGAGGGAAAGCCTGGATTCATAGCTGTGGCACCCTGCTGTGATGGGGCAGCTCCTCAGAAAGTGAGCCGGCAGCTTCTCACATTTCTTGTGGCTTCGGCCTTAAGAGTCTTACTGTTATTTCCTTCTCGTCTGATTTCACAGCAGTCAACAAGACAGTGAGAGTGCATGAGCTTTAGTAACAGTAGTATGCACACAGAAAAATGTGGCTTTGGAGTGCTGAAAGCATGAACTCATAGGGGACAGAAATGTGATTCCAAATAAGGCCAATAAGTTGTCAGAACAACAAAAAATGGACGCTGAGTTAACACACACAAAAGTCATACAAATTGTTTGGCAAAGTGAAACAATGAAGGAGTAGCAAGTGATTCGGCACAGCAGTGCTGCAGAGGGCAAAAAAATAAACATTGCTCTATAAAGGCTTATATGAAAGTGAAGAAAATACATGGTAACATTCAAAAAGTGAAAGAAAACTGAAAATATATGTGAGCAAGGGTGTGGTGGGTGTAGTCCAAAGAACAAACACTAAAGACAAGACTATTTAGCTAGAGATGTAGAATGCCAAATGTGTCCGAAAAAGGCAATTTCACTATAGTTTGTCAATCAGGCTGACCTGTAAGGCTGTGTGAGCTTACAGAAAACCAAGATAATGTAGTCTGTCTGGGGGTATGTTTTTCAAGGGAACTAGGAACAGAAGCATCAAATCCATGGATAGAAAGTGTCCAGATAAATGGTGAACGTGTAAGATTTAAGTTAGACAGAGGTAGATGTCACTTTCATTCCAGAGAAATGATACAAATCAGAATGAGATGTTAAGCTGCACATACCTAACAAAAATCTAGACAGGCCAAGCAGATACCCACTTAAAGTAAAAAGCTGTTCTACAGCAGAAATGGCTGTGAGAGCGCATAGTACCATACATAACATTTACCCTGTCAGGACTATTACAGGCACTCCTAAGCAGACCAGCTTGTGAAGCCTTAGGCTTGGTTTACAGAGTAGACAGTCAGTGGATTGACACAGACTTCATGGTAGCTTAGAAACTCTTTCAACTTCTGACAAGCTGTTTCCTGGGGCTTTGCCCATATCCATTTGTTTCTCTGATCTGAAAAACTCATCAGTGCATTTGTTTTTAGTTGAATTGATTACTGCAAGGGTGTCCTTACAGGTCTGCCTAAAAAGTCAATCAGACAGCTGCAGCTTATCCAGAACACTTCTGGCCACGTCCTCACTAAGACTAAGAAAGTAGAGAACATCACCCCAGCTCTTACCAGTCCTTAAACTGGCTCCCTGTACCTCAGAGAACCTTTGAAATACTTCTGTTACTTTATAAATCACTTAGCATAGCACCTAAATACATCACAGATTTGTTATCAGTGTATGAACCCTCTAAACCACTCAGGTCCTCTGGCTCTACTCTACTCTACTCTGCAGAACCAGAAAGAGAACCAAACACAGAGAAGCAGCGTTTAGTTCCTATGCTCCTCTTATCTGGCAAAATCTCCCAGAGGACTGTAAAAGTGCTGAAACCTTGAGTTATTTTAAAACAAGGTTAGGATTTAGGATAGCCTTTGACTGACTTCTAGTTAAACTTAGTTTAAGTTTGTAGTCCAACCGTTTTAAAATAATTAATATTTGCTTTTAGTTTGAATTTTCCTATGTTTTATTGTGTTTAAATTTTCCTACATTTTATTTTAACTGTTTTTTTACTTGATTTTATTCTTTTTTATTTTCCTATTTTTTAATCATGTAAACCACTGTGCATTGTCCTTGTACTGAAATGTGCTATACAAATTAATTTGCATTTGCCTTTGCCTCTTTCTGCAGTTCTCTCTGTCAGTGTATTATTGTTGGCAACTGTGGCAAAAACTTTGCAAGGTAGTTGGCCAAACCCATGACGTGTCTACAACAGCTGCTACAGGTAGGCTGTAGCCTTGACTTTTTTCGGGTCGGCTCTATAGGCCCGTTTACACTACACCTAAAAACCGAGCCATGCTGAGACCGGTCCGAGCTTGGTCCAGTTAACTGAGATAAATGCAGCCGTTTACACACAAGAGTTATCTCGGTTATCCCGGTTCCTTGGTTGCTCCTCGCCTCCTAGTGGCGATCTGCGGTACTACCGCTCTCTGGGATTGAAGGCGGGACCGAGCAAATCAAAATGGCGGCACCCGTCACATTCAGGATGTTATTGTTAGACAGATTCGGCTTTTGGGACGTGGATAAGACAAATGAACGTCTAATAAGGATTTACAGACGCGGGAAACAACAACAGACGCTGAGGTTCATAAGCAGAGTCATCACTGGAAACCGTGTGGCACGGTAAGGAAGCTAGTATTATTATGAATGTCTGAAATTTGTCTGAATGGAGCGTGAATCGGGACGTGCAGCCAGACACGCCAGGAAACCCGCTGACAGTCAGCTGACTGTAAGGGCATGACGCGGTCTGCTCATGCGCTCCTCGTTCTCAGGGAACCGGGATAAAAAAAACCAGTCCGAGACCTACTGATGAACTGGTCTGCAGTTAGCGCGGTCCGGTTATCGTTAGCGCGGTCTGGTTCAGTCTGCTGACCATTTACACACAAGAGTTATCTCGGTTACCGAGCTCGGACTGGTCTCGGCTCGGTTAAAAAAGTGTAGTGTAAACGGGCCTTATGTCATTTGCCAAAACTTAATGGCCCACAAACATTTCTTTTGAAATGCACATTTTGCATTTACAGTATGGCCATCCAGTTGCAACTTCTGTAGCACATGGTGCGATGTCTGGCCGTGCTCCTGTCTGTCTCTGCCATATACTAGAATATCATATGCATGACAAATCACCTCTTCGAAATCCTAGTAGTTTTCCTCCCCTGCATTGCTTGGCCCCATCCTATGCCTCAGTTTTATTGCATTACAGATACTTTGTCTTTAGACACACACACAGACACACACATATCCACCCATCAACATACTCAGGCACATAAATGGCTGAATATTATACAAATACCAATTTCATGGGTATTTCAATTTAATTGATGTGGCTTGTCTATGTTGAAGCCAGGTGTAGTCTTAATTTAATAAGGTCAATCATGTAATTCAAATACCATCTTGAGATTTCCTTTTGTACAGCAAAATTGGCCTGGTACATGTAGCCTGCCCTTCTCTCTAGCTGCTGTGCCAGAAATGCCAAGACAGGACACATAAAAGATATACAGTACTTGACTGACTTGTTTTAAACAGGAAACAGAATTTTAACTCTACTCTAAGATTTTCCCAGGATAACAAGTATAAGTGTTTTTTTTTTTGTTTGTTTTTTGCAGCTTTTAGTTTTAAATCATAAGCTTTGTATTGCTTATTATTTTGTTTTTAGAGTGCCGAAAACAGGTGAAAACTACTGAAAAAGGAATCTTAACACAACTGTGTATTTTGGTTATTATAGTAATTGAATAGTTTATAATAAAGCACATTCTGGGAACTATCAAGTTACACTGAAAAACAGATATTAGCTGTTAAGTTCTTCTAGATTCTCATTCAGGATATCTTAATCCTGTGTGCTTGAATAGAAAGCAATTGGGCCTCTTTTTAAATAAGAAATATATTAAGCCCACTTACCTTCTATTAAAGCATCCAAGAATGATTCTTTATTTAATAATGTAACTAGGTTCTTTACCCCTGAAAGTAAATTCTTTAGTAGAGCATTATCAGGCTATGCTGTAACAACTTTTGTTCCATTAATTAATTAATTCATTTATTTATTAATGTATCTATTTATTTATTGGCATCAGTATCACAGAAAAACAGCAGAGGTGATTCAATTTATTCCCCTTCTTGTTGATAATGTTATGTCCACATTGCGTTTTGCATTAGACAATGTAGCCCCTTGACAAAGAAGATCATTATTCATAGTATATTTTTACGGTGTTTTGTGGCATCAAATTTAATAGGTTCTATAAATAAATAGATTTAAAGCTGATCCAAATACTGTAAATACACCAAAAATATATCAAATCCCCCCAAATTTAACTGTAACAAGAAGGTGTTTTTTTTTTGTTTGTTTTTGTTTTTTTGTGTAACTTCTGAACTGATTAAAACAAAAAACTCGTACAGTTTCCTATCCAATGTATGGCACCTAATTGGTTGACTCTGAGTATGTCATCACCCGGTATGGGAATTAACTCATCAAACTTTGCTACTTTGAAAAGAAAACTGTTATGTTATGGTTACCAACACTTGGATACTGTTTTCATATGAACTTTGCTCATTAGGTTAATGACTTAACTGTTTACAACTAAGTAACGCAAGGTGAGCCACAGCGAGTCCTCCAGAGTGACATCTCCTCAGTACTCGTCCCTGGTAATGAACCTCAGAGGGTTTTGTGATGCAATGCAGTAAACAAGCTCTGTTTAGCTTCAGTACATTGGTTAAAGTTGCCTGAGAGGGGATCTTCAAACATATAACATGTGTTTTGTTGGTTTTATTTGAATTATTTTGGATATAGGAACAATAAGATTCATTTAGAAGCTTTTGTTTTCTGAAAGTCAATGAGGCAAGCATCTCTCAAGGAGAATTGATTTAGGGGATAAATAACATATTTCTTAATTTATATTTTATTGAAAAAATGTTGTCAGAAAATATCTTTACTCATGTTAATAAACAATGGATCAAGTGTTGGCATTACTGCAACAAAAGTCTTTATTGCTGAGCTGCTTTTTGGATTTTTCTCTGGGCATTTTGATCTTTTGATTTATCTTGGGTGATGAGCTCAAAGTCTGAGGCATAAAATCTCTGTTTTAGTATTTCTTTTGGTCAGAAGAAACATGTTGTTAAAAATAAAGAATAACTCTAAAAATGAATCTGACTGAACTGTTCTTACTAGTTGTCACTAATCACAAACCTAGAGTAATTAACCTCTTTTCAAAGAAATCTTCCATTCCAAATTTTTAAGATTTTTTTTTCTAAACCCAATTTAGCAAAGTAAGAAATCTACCCATCTATACGTTAGCTTTACTCACTTTAAGGCCAGGAGTGGCTGGTTCTTATCACTTGCCATCAATGGGCTAGAGGTGGTGTAAATGTCGTCAAGTCCTCCAAACTTTAACAAAACAACATAAAAGCATAAAAAATTATCCTACTATAAATCAAACATTCTTGTGCAATAGAGGCCAATTATATCCTGCTCAGATGGAACATAAAGCCAAAAAAGGACACTTATTTATTGCTCCTGGAGTGTTGTGGACAGCTATCAGATTTTTCATCATAATAATTCAAGGGGGACATAAGAAACCGCTCTGAAATGGGTTTCCTTTCTGACAAAAACCTGCCTCAAACCTCCATTAACATGAAGACCAAGCTGGATGCTGTATCCAGAATATAGTAAATGTAGAGTAGATGGCCTATTCAGTCTTGGCAAAGTCTGAATAGAGTGAAAGAGTGTGAGACAGCCATTACGCATCTAAAAATGTGCAAAAACCATTATATTTTGGTAATTAGATTGCAGGTGAGGGATAAGAAGAAAAACGCACTGGGATACATGAATGGAAAATGACCAGAAAAAAAACAGAATGAATGAACTAACCACATAAAACACCAAAGGCTCTACTTAAAAATAGGCTCAGAACAAAAATACATCAAAATCTAAATACCAAAAAAAGACTGTTGTACAGGAAACCCAGGAACATGATTAGTAAGAAGACAAGAAGTCAACAGAATGTAATGGAAGACAAATAACCAGAAGAAAACAGGTGCTAAATGGTGTACAGGTAGAAACTGTAACTTTGTAACTATTGATTGTTTGCTAAGAGTGGAAAAAAAACATCAGATTAAATGAAAAACCAGTTTCCAATGGTCAAGGCCGTCTAATGTTTTATATTTATCTTTAAAATAGGAAGTGATTTAACATTTTGAACTTATTGAATAAAAGCTAAAAAAAATTTATATAACAGAATTGTTTTAGGAGAGCCCACACTCTGGAGTTCTTCCATCTTCATATAATAGCTTGTTAGTTGTTTCTTGTACCAAGCTACCAGTCTGAGAAACAATTGCACCTCTCCACTTCCAGCTGTGAGGTTGTTCAATGTACCCATATAATAAACTCCGCTTCACAACCCACCAATGCATTTTCCTTAAAAATATTTCACAACAGGTTGTCTTTTTACAGAATTTATGTAAAAATCTGATTCAGTTGTATATTCAAGATAATCCTGCTGATTGAGACAGGTGTAATAACCATGTCAGTAGTGCTTGAGTAGCATGATCCTCTGGCACATAGCTGTGTTCTGAACTGTGTTTGTTTTGTGGCGCGTTCTCCCTTTTCTTCAGCAGGTTGCGACTTGCAGGCAGCAGCTGCAGGTGTTTCTCATCATAAAGGCTAGTGAGTAGAGTTTTATGTTTTAACTGATGACTTCAAATCAGTAGGCAAATTTAGCTGAAATTAGGTTAGCACCAACCAAGCCCCTATAAAGAATTAGTCAAACCTGAAAGAGTCCTCTGACTGGTCACCAACAAATCTTAACAATCAACTTATCTTTCTCTCAGATTACCATATTTGACCCCAATGATTTATTAGAAATGCCAAACAGAAGACAATCATCTGAAGTAGTTTTGATAAACAAAACAGGATCTTGAATACATTCTGTGCTATAATATGCACTGAGGATAAGGGGTGAGAAAAAAATGTAATCCTTGTTCAAAATGTTAATCTTGTTCATTGCCTGTTTGTTTGTCAGTTTTAGTCTCAGTATGTCTAATGTGAACCGGAGTGGCCAAAGAGAAATTTTGCCGTAGTAACACGCGGTGACACGTGGTGACAAATAAAATATTCCTGATTCCTGAGATGTAAGAAGTAAATTTACACTCTAAAGTTGTTTGTTCCTTATATTAATGTGTCCAACGTTAACAAGAAGGTTGTGAAATATGCAGAGGAACATCCACGATGAACATATGGAGGTACTGCAACCATACTGGTTATACAATATACAGTATAAATTGTACAAGTGCACTATTCTGGTGATTTAAAATGTATACAGCTTAAGAACTAAAAAGAAATGTAAGAACTAAAAAGAAATGTAATGATTCCAAGTGAAAGTAAAATGCAGTGAAAACAGTACAAGTATAGACGTTGAATTGAGTCTTCACGGAGAGTAACTGAAGTGTAACTGGAGTGTAAATAACATGATGAAAAATGTAATGCTTATTAATACCTACATTTAAAATTCTTTCCCCTTTCAGGGGTTGCAACAGCAAGTAATCTGTCTCCATCTAACCCTATATTCTGCATCTTCTTCTCTCCCAACAACTACCTTCATGTCCTCTTTCACTCCATCCCTACATGTCCTCTTTGGTCTTCCTTCAGGCCTCCTGCCTGGTGGTTCCAGCCTCAGCATCCTTCTAACAAAGTACTCCCTCTCCCTCCTCTGTGCATGTCCAAAGTATTTAAATTTGGCCGTCCTGGCTTCATCTCCTCTATATCTAACACAATCTGTCTCTCTGTCTGGATCCTATCCATCCTCATCACCCCCCAAGAGAACATCTTCATCCCAATGCATATAATACCTAAATTGCATAAATGTAGTCTGATATGAAAGCTGGAAGAACACATGGATTAAGTATTTAAGTATGACCACCTGCCCAAAGAAGTATTGGTCCCCATTTTTGCAGTGAAAAGCCTCCCTGACCAGTTGAGTAAAGGAATTCATCAGACCCCTGAAGGTCTGCATTGTCTGACTCAGGGATCTAGATTGTACATTTCGGCCTCTAGATTGTACAACTCAATTATACTTGCCCACTTTTCCTGCTTCTAAAACATCAACTTTCAAAATTCCATTTTGGCTTACTCCCAAGTATATCCCATCACAATAATGTTTGCCATGATTAAAAGTTACTCAGTGATATCCCTTCACCTAACAGTAGTCATAATACCATTCCTGATCCGTAAATTAACCACAATGCTTTAACATAGGCATAATACAAAAGTTATCTAATGAACAAGTGATATGGAGCATGAAATTGAACCAGCTGAGTGTTCCCTTTTTGTCCAGCAGGTGGCAGCACTGACATGTGTATTAAAGGTATTAAAGGGGAACTAACGACTCTAGGCCCTCTACCAGCAACACAATGTATTACCTTTATAGAAGTTTAATAGTCACATAAATGTGTTAAATAATTCAACGTTTCTATCACGTGGATTCTTTCCTTTCACTTACTATTACCACACATGTATAATATAGGTGGTAGGTTTACAGAAAAATGTCTATTGTGTATAAATCACAACATAAATGTGATGTGATGGCAATTCATGTTTTTTTATTTCTATTTTTTAGAATGTGTTATATCTACATAGTATCTAAGTAATATCTAAATCTACCAGCATATGGTTTGGGAGAGTGTTTGTGACTGCTGTTTCCTCAGATTGCTTTGAGGTCCTTTTGAACACAGGACAAAGTATCGTCTGGATACATATGTGGAAAAGCACGACTACACAAGGTACTGAGTTGTGCTTTAATGTTTTGCCCTTTGAGTGAAGAGGCTCGGGACTGTGGAGTTGGTGGGACTCCTCCATTTTTGAGTAGCTGCACAGGCCTGCAACTTAGGGTGTATTTTCTGCCGGCATTAGGTTTATTTTTTTGGGTAATGTGACTGGGATTCACAGTGTATGTACCGATTCATGGTACTGTTGGAACAATGCTCTGTTTGTCAGTTAGTCTGAAGTCCAAAAACCTGCCATTCTCTTATATTATTATATTTGCCTAATTAATGGAGGGTTACGATGGTTCACTTTACATGGTGTGTAGTGTAATTTACTTTAGTAGTGTTCAATGCTGATTGATCTAAGAGTATATAATCATCTTTTCCTATCTAAAATTCTTGAGAAAGTAGTTGCTAATCATGAACATTTACGAAGTAATGAACTATTTGAAAAGTTTCAGTCTGGCTTCAGAACTCATCATAGCACCGAAACAGCTCTTGTGAAGATCACTAATGATATTAATATGGCCTCAGATAATGTATTTGTGTCAGTACCTGTCCTGTTAGATCTCAGTGCTGCATTCGATACAGTTAATCACAATATTCTCCTAGAAAGACTTGAACATACTGTAGGGATTAAGGGAAAAGCATCAGACTGGTTTAAATCTTATCTGTCAGACAGATTCCAGTTTGTTCATGTTAATAATGAATCTTCTTCAAACTCTGGGGTCACTTGTGGAGTACCACAGGGTTCAGTACTTGAGGCCATTGTCTTTACTGTATATATGCTTCTGACTGGTAAAATTATCAGACAGCATGGGATTAATTTCCACTGTTATGCTGATGATACTCAGCTATATTTATCCATAAATAGTGATTAATCCAATCAATTACTTTGACTACAGGTCTGTCTTGATGACAGCAAAACCTGGATCACTTTAAATTTCCTTCTTTTAAATTCTAACAAGGCAGAAGATGTAATCTTTGGACCACAGTCCTCAAAAAATAAACTTCTTAATCAATCACTTGATCGGGATGGCATTAAATTGGCCACTGATGATAAAGTAAAAAAAAAAAAAAAAAAGGTTTTCCTCTCCACAGTCGCTTCATGCACTCTCAGTAAGAGGGATTGCTGCAAAGCCATCAACTATGCAGACGACTGTCCAATGTGGCTCTAGGAGCTTTCAGGAGTAGTGAATGCTGCTTGTCAAGACTTGATGCAATCTACTGGGTTTCTTTAGATAGGAAATGTTTTGATCCATCTGTATGATTTGATTGAATTTGACTTTGTAAAGTGCCATGAGATGACGTGTTTTAAATTCGGGCTATATAAATAAAATTGAATTGTGCTGTATCATTGATTCTTACAGCAGGTTCAATCCCCTGTATTAGAAATGGGTGACTGATTGTATCAAACATAGCACTGGGCTTATAACTCCTTTTTTTCAGGGTAGCTGATAGGGTACCTCAGCCATTTAGGATTTTTTTCACTTAAAAATGTACATATACATGTACTTTATCACTCTTCACCAATTAACCCCATCAAAGTTAATAGTACTTATTGCTCTAATCTAAGAAACCCGTGTTTAGTTATTTTGGTCTCAAGAGTAGTTATATGAATTTAAAACTTGCCATGATAAGTATATATCCCATGATTGTGATAAGTGAGTTTATAGAAAGTTCAGAGCTTTCATGTTTTGTTTTCAAACCTTTAACACTCTAAGAAAAAAACAACAGCTCAAATAAATGTCATGAGGAAGCTAATTAAGGTCTCATGCCAGTAGTCTTCTCAAGGGTGTAATTAGTGTGCAAGTGTGAATACAGGCTTCTCAGAATGTACCTTAGTGAACTGTCAACTGAAAAAAAATATTTCTAGTTAAACTTTTGTCCAAACATTGTTTTGTTTTTTTTCCAAGCCTACATTTGTATGCATTGAAGAAATTCTTGAATCTGGTACGAACATTTTAAATGTTGCACATTCAAAATATACGTCCACAGGCACCCTAGTCACATTCCTTAGATACAGAAAAAAGTAAAGCAGCAAAAAAGACAGGATCGCAATGGAGTAGTAATAGTGTTCTTGAAAGCTGCAAAAGCTAATTGTTTCAACTTGGGTTAAAAAGCATATTACAAAAAAAATTAAATATAAGGATAACAATGCCTTAACATTATGTTATTAAACATCCGCACTGTCAGAACACACTTTGTTCACCAGGTTTGTGGGTACAATCAGGATTCCAACTCTTGCGTTGTGTAAGAAAATTAGGCAGACACATACAGCATGCAGAACAGCAAACTACAATCCATAAATGAAAATACATTATTCAGGGAAAAAGGTAAGAACAGGGACAGTATGTGCAGGATAACTTTTTTTCTTTTTCCAGTAGCTGGCAATCCTGACTGTAAAGTGTTCATCGGAGACACAGCCTGGGGATAGACATTGACTCTGTGTCGGCTCGTTTTAGCCATTAGTGCTCTGTAGCGCTGACCTGAAGGTAAAAGTCTGAATAACCTGTGACCAGAATTAGATAGGTCAAGAGCAATATTAGCTGCCCTTTTACTGGCCCTGGACCTGCACAGGCCGTGCATGGATGGAAGATCAGCCCTGAAGATCCTCTCTGCAGCTCTAACTAGTTTGTTGCAGTTTGGACCTGTCAGGTTTTGTGAATGTACTAAACCACACAGAAAAGGACGAGCACAGGACAGACTGAATGATGGCATTGTACAAGATGAATAATATAACACCATTGCTGTGTTTTCTCTTTTCTTCTCTAACTAAAAAAGCCAAATCTTACAACCCTTTAAATTGTGAACAAAATTATGTTTTCTTCACGTAAAAATGCATTTTAGTCGTCACTACAGTGTAGTTCTAATAGCGTAGTTTTTGTGTAATCTGAAAGTTGTTGGTTTAATTCCAGCTTCTTCCTGTCACATGTCGATGTACACCTGGGCAAGGCACTTAGCGCCCAGCGTATTTGTGCATGAACGTGTGTGAGTTTGTGAGTGCGAGTGGATGAATGTAAAAGTGCTTTGAGAGATTGGTCTGGCTAAAACTGTGCCAGAAAAAAATCCGTCCATTTTCTTTCTGTTCCCTTGATAGATTTTGTTACTTTAAAATAGCTTTTGATTTTGGTTAAGCCTTAAAAACTGTTCTGCTTATAAAATTACATTATCCCAGCTAAAACTGTTTCTGCCATAAATAATGATATTGTCAAAACAAATATAAAGGCTATCTTTGTCAAAATCTCTAAACGGTTCACAATTTGTTGCTATTATCTATTATATATTTTCTCACATCATCGGCTGCTATCTTGCTCTACTATTAACTTGAATATTGCATTTCTTTTTTTTTTTATGTAATGTATGTATTTTTACCCAAATTTGCCCTATTATCAATGAAAAATGTCAAATTTTTTACCCATTGTGGTACATTCATTCTTTTTTGCTTTTGAATTTAACTTTAATTTGCTTTTTATTCCTATTACTTATAATCTGGTGTGTAACCTGTATATCCTGTTTATGTGTTTTTACCACTGTCACTTCTGAATTTCCCCATTGGGGCACAATATTGGTATTTCTACTCTGTTATTACTTGGGTAGACTTTGGGAGCTTTGTGGTTAACAAAACCAGTCAGAAGAAATGAAACATATGCTCTGAGACCTCTATTGAACCCTGGGGATATTAGCACTTCTCTATTACCATCAATTTAAATACTCATAGGGCTTTTCATAAAATGCGGTTGTTTACTCTAGTGGGATTCCTAAACCATTAGTAATTATTAAATCTGCTTTTTACTTTCTCTGAAGCTCTCTGGGGGTTTGTGTTGAAATTTATGTCAGTCTCCAGAAATCATTCTAATATTAATTTCATTTAAAAGGTCAAAAAGCTGAATAACAAACTGGAAAATACTACAAGCTTGTTTCAATTTAACACAAGCTATGTCCCCTTGTGTATGTACGCCTTCATAAAAAGTCAAGCCGCTGCTTATAAATCTGTTTAGACCAGGTGACAGGTATTTTATTCACTTGAACGCTTTAAAGCTATGTAGGTACAATTAAATATTTATTCAACCTCTAAAAGTGATGTGAGCAGCATACTAAATGGTACTGCTGGCAGTATCTATTTCAAATAAACTTAATTCTCTTGTATTTTTTTGCAAGTTACTGAATATTGTGGGTTGTAATCAAATGCTATTCATGTTTTTCTTGTCATAGTGCAAGAAACAAATAAACAGTAAAATCCATATCCAATTTGTCTGTAAGCTAAATGATCTGACACTCTGTCAGACACTGACACTGTTATTAACAACGCCAGAATGTGTCCTTTGTACCTTCTTATGTTCTGATTTATGTTTCCAGCAGCCAGCCTTGGATGCTGTCTTTAGACAGAGCTTCTTACGATGCGTTCACTGAGTGCATGATTTGTATATTATCCCTTTTGTTATGGTGATTGTACTGAAACAACAATTTCCCTCTGGGATTATTAAAAAGTTTCTGATTCTGATTCTGAAAAGCTGCTTTCAGGAGCGAAGTAGACCAGTTCATTGTTATCGTTTTGATCCGGGTTTTTTGCGCATGCGCAACGGACTGGTAGGCAAAAGGCGAACACAATGGCGGACGCAAACAAAGGAAACGACGAGTTCTCGACATATTTTTCTTCCTTAGACAACTTATCACAAGATCGTTTTAAGAGTAAGTTGATGGTAGATGGTATCAGATTGGCAGATCCACACAGCAAAAGCCTGAAGGGATGGAGCGAGTCTGTGAAATGCTGGCCAAGTGTTCCGTTTCGGACACAGACAGCGCCTCAGCAGACAGGAAGACCCGCCACCCGTAGGTTAAAAAAAACATTGTTCACTAAAGATTATTTTGGAGTTTTTGTCTTAGTAATCCTTTTCACAGACTCATGCCAGAGGGTTTGCATACATTGTACATGTACGTATATTATTACGAAACAAACGTTTACGTCTTGACTTAAGTATATATCCTAATTTTTAATTTATATAATGATTTAAGTAGAACAATGACCAGTGCAAAATGAAGTTGTATTTACCGGAGATGAAGTGTAGACTGCAAATTCTGTCGTGGTGCATTGGGATTGTCTGCCTGGGTCCTTCTTCATTGAAATTATCCATTTCTTTCGTCTTTCTTCATCCTTCGGTAAACGAAAGAAACATACATCCGACGATTCGGAATGCCTCTGTGTGCAACCGGGAGCACATCAAGTCGTAGGCATTGTTTAGATTCCAAAAATAAACTAACTAAAAGTACACTCTAATTCACCCGTTTTGTCATGATAGTAGATGAGAACAGTACTGTTTTTGCCTACCACCGTGACCCGGATGCAGCTCGTGACGTCACGAGTGAACTGGTCTATAGTGAAGGAGTGCAGCGGAGGAAAATCTTTTTTCAATCAAAATAGAAGAGAAAAATTGTTGGAGACTTGTTGACTTAAGATGATGTAAGGAATGCTTGTTATAGGGTTATGTGTGGCATTGAAAACAAGCTGTTTTAATTCAGCTCTTAAAAGGACTGGTAAATCATTCATCATATGTCCTCCTGTTGTAGCTCCAGAGCTGGTTCCCGCCAGCAGCCACCTCTGCACCATTCGGTGCTCTCTCTGCTCGGCCTCTTGCTCTGCTCTCCTGCTGCTACTGTCTGAGCACCAGAGCGGGGCAGGGCCAGCCACTTCCTCTGTCCCAACTGGTGCTCTCTCTGTCCTCCCTGAGCCTCCTCTCCTTACCTCTGTTGTATGGGTGATTCATCCCAGAGGCGGGATAACGGTTTCGGATCCTTGACAGATGGAAGTACAGTGGGAAGCGACCCCGATCCGGACCAACCGTAGCTCCTGGACTCCCCAAAATGAGACCATCTCTGGATGATCTGGTGGACCCAGGGACGCCGTTGTTCCACTTTCCACATTAAATAAATACAGCAACGTAATTTGCCCACTAAAATCCCGGTCCAGCCTGTTGAGTTGAACAGAACACAGGCAAGCAGATAAAAGTTCCTCACATTTGATGATGGAGTGAAGCGATTGAAGGGAATTGGAGTGTTGTCCCCATTGGCCACACAAATTTTTGGCAAACTGTCAAACAAGCAACAGCAAGCGATTCAGGCGAACATTTTGCTGGAATTGCGTTCGGTGTGAACGTATCAATATAGAGCAATAAATCCTTGACAATTTTGTTAAATCTTAAACCCTAAAACTGTTTTAAGTATCAGGGCAACATTTCTTTGTCATTTCAGTCTATGATTAACAAGAACTGTGATTCTTATGGACCTTTTTGGTTCTGAGGTAATGCCTGACAAAAAAGAATTGTGCAATAATTTTTAACATAAATATGGCAATAATACAAACAACTGACTGTCAGCTGAGTTGATTAAAGTACCACTACAACTGTTTAGAGAAAGCTTCACGCCCACTGTAAGGATTATCAATATATTATGAAGCTCAAACCCCTGAACATGTTAGGGATGAAAACTATGGTTCATATGAGATAATTAAAATGAAAACATCAGAAATCCCTGGAGAAAGCAAAGAGGATGGACATTAACTCTGCTTATGTCAAGAGGAATACTAAAGGAGGGGATTTTAAGCAGTCAACCACCTTGTGAGAAATCAGTGAACCTTGGTGCAGCTTTCGGTGAAAAAGGTATGTATAAAATTAAACAACTATTAATAGCTTTACTAGTAATTAAGCTACAATTTTTTAAAGACTGAAAAAGTAAAACTTGGTCAGTTCCTTGATCAAATATGTAAAAATAAAGTAATAAATAGCTAGGGTTTTCTTGAAAGAAAATCTGTGTGCTATTAGATATAATTATTTATAATTACTGAATGTGTCCTATAAGATTTTGGTTTGATCGTTTGTCTTTTGTTCTTTTCAGTTTTCTAAAGGTAACCTCTTCAAGATCGTGTCAGAGATGAATCAAAGCAGAGTAACTGACTTCATACTAACTGGATTTCCTGGGCTTCATCAGGAATATTATGGTCTTGTGTCATTTGTTTTATTCTTAGTGTATTTCGTAACAGTGGTGGCAAATGTTACAGTTTTTTTCTTATTTGCAACTAACCGGAGTCTTCACAAACCCATGTACTACATCATTTTAAATGTGTCCGCATGTGATCTTCTCTTTAGCACAACAACTTTACCTAAAATCATCAGCAGGTACTGGTTTCAATCGGGGAGAATTTCCTTTAATGGTTGTTTTGTCCAGATGTACTTTGTTCACTATTTGGGTTCAGTAAATTCTTTTATTTTCTTACTGATGGCTTTTGACAGGTACTGTGCTATCTGTCATCCTCTCCGATACACGACTATCATTAAAAAATGCACAATTCACATTCTCAGCGTGACTGCATGGATTGTTGGTATTGGAGCCCCATTAGCATTAGTGATTAGAGCATATCCTCTTCCTTATTGTGGATCAAATGTCATCAATCAATGTTTCTGTGATCATATTGGAATAACAGTTCTGGCCTGCACTGACAGGGCCCCTTATTCTTTTCCTGCTTTTGTGAGTGCAATGATTACACTGTTAGGACCTCTGGCATTCATAGTTTTTTCATATGGCTCAATATTTATAGAAATAAGTAAGGTAGCTGATTCAAAAAGTTGTGTGAAGTCTCTGTCAACATGTAGTACTCAATTGATAATAATCTCATTGTACTATGTGCCTCGATGCTTTGTGTATTTTGCTATCCAGGTTGGTATTACATTTAGTGCTGGTTTGCGAATAGTAATTATAATGCTTTATAGCCTTGTCCCTCCAATGATAAACCCGCTCATATATTGCCTACGAGCTAAAGACATTAGGCAGTGTTTGATTAAACAATTCTACATAACAACTGGATGTCAAAAAGCTCAAGTTTTCAGCAGTCAGTAACTGACAGATCATTACATTGATTTAATATCACCCATTTGTTCTTATGTTGAAAGATTTCTTATTGGAAACTCTGCCCTAGAAATGAGTAACTGTTTTTAAAATAAAAAGAGAACAGTAAACATTGGCTTGTTTTCTCCGATAAGTCTTGTCTATTTCTGCTACTTAAAAGTGGGGCTAAAAACATTTGTATGTCTTCTAGTGTATGATTGCTTTTTTTTTACATTGACCTCAAAATATCATGTTTTTTGCTCATAAATATATTAGAAAAAAACTGGTAATTCCTCGTCTTTAAAATCTATTGGACAAATGAGAGCATTGATTATAAGTTATCCTTTTGTCTTCAAAGATACCATACTGAAAGCCCTATCCTAAAAATCAACAAAAAAAAGTTAAGTGAGCGCAAGATCAGTAAACAGTGGCTTGTTTCTTTTTGTTTGTTTCCAAAAAGTAGATGTGAAAAATCACTTTTGATTGACTTCACCCATGTCCAATTTAATCATATAATAAATACAGCAGTTTGGTTAAGAGATAATTTTATTAGAGAACATTATTGAACGAAAGGCATTGTAAAGAGCACGGAAAATGCCAAATGAGTCAAATCATGATCTGTGGTTGTTGGGTGTTTTGAGCTCATAACGCTGCTCCTGAGCTCTTGTTTGCATTTTTGGTCCTAAACTACAATCAATGATAGTAGCCTTCATAGTTAAATAAATTTCAATTTAAACAAGGGTTAGGTTAAAAAATATTCTAAAACTATGACATAGCACAGAGGCTGTATAATTTTTAATATGAAATTGGGTCCCACAATCAGAGAGAACAATCTGTAAATGTACACACCCACATTATATATATATATATATATATATATATATATATATATATATATATATATATATATATATATATATATATATATATATATATACACCTTGCATAATATGATTCAAAATTATCGTCATTCAGCTATATATGTATAAAATGTCAATAGTATTCTCTCGCTTGGCTTGATTCACATTTGAATTTAAGCGACATCCCATTCTTAATATTAAATCAGAAAGGAATTTTTTTTACCAATCTGTATAATCGGACCCAATCGGTATAATCTGATTGAATTTGACTTTGGAAAGTGCCTTGAGATGACATGTTTCATGAATTGGTGCTAAATAAAATTTTATTGAATGGTTTTGCAGATATGATGGCTTAATCTCTCATGGGAAAGCTGTCCACAACTTATTGGAATGTGTTTATGGGAATCACTGACCATTCTTCTATAAGCACAATCATGTTGGAAGAGGAAGGCCCCATCTCCAAACTGTTCCCACAAACTCAGAAGAATGGAAATGTCCAAAATCTCTTGGTATGCTACACCATGCAGAGTTCCTTTCACTTTCACTAAGGGACCAGATTCAGTTCCTGAAGAACAGCCCCACACCAGATTGTATTTTACTAGCCATGTTGACATTAAATTTACTGCTGATAGTTTGGATAGTAATTATAAAGCATTATAGCGTTGGCCCTCTTCAGAAAAGCCAGAAAAGCCAGTCAGAGTATAATGCATGGCAATCCTGGTAGAAAACTTATTTGAGAAGAAAAGAGAGTCAGGGGGGAAATATCTTCCAGTAAGATAATGACACTAAACCCACAGCCAGCGAATACAAGGCAATTTATAGTTTTCTCATATTGCACAATACATCTGGCTCTAAGTGGGCCTCTGGTAATAAAGTGAAAAAAAAAACAAAAAAAAAAAAAATTGTTATTTTTTACCAGGACATGTCATTTAAATCCCATTACAAACAGGTTTCTAGAGTTTCCTTTTTTCACCTCCAGAATATTGTCAAAATTAGAACTATACTGTCCAAGCCTGGCTCTGAAAAAAATAGTCCATGCTGTTGTTTCTTCAAGGTGGGACAATTGTAATTCTTTACTATTAGGAAGTCCACAAATTGCAGTTAACAGCCTGTGAGGGAGACACCCTGCCTACTTTTAAGACCAGGTCCTTTTGATAAAGCTTCACCCTGAGCTATCTCTGTAGTTATTATCCTGCAATAGGCTTGCGCTGCCAGACGACATTAAGACCTATTTCCCTCAATCAGCTGAATTATCATACTATTCTCCAACTTTGCATCACTGCTGTTATTTCAACTTTTAACTTGATGTTCTCTCAAATTTTCTCTTCATGTTAGCTGGATCTGGCCTGGCATTCTGTGAATCTGTGACAACATCACAGCTCAGCTGCTGGGTGTAACGGTTAAGCTATTGCTATCAACAACATCCTATAGATGATGCCGCTGGCCCTGTGTCTCAGAGTCTAACCTTGTTACCCCTCTCCTAGATATAGCTATTACCTGAGACTTTAGTGCTAATAACTCCATGTGCTTTGTTTCATCCTCTTTACATGAAAACTGGCTCAGAGCCTATCTACTTAACTGTGAGTTTTTCGAAGACACAGCCACCTGTGATGGTAGTCTGCCATTGCCCTCTCTAATATAGAAAGTCTTCCTGGATCAGTGCTTCTGTATACTTTCGGTGTGTGTATGCTCTGGAGGAGGGAGACGGGTTTGGGAGCCTCAGGATCACATCGCTTCTTGTGGATGACGTGGTTTTGTTGGCTTCTTCGAGCCATGACCTCCAATCTGGAGCGGTTAGCTGCCGAATGTGAAAAGGCTGGGATGACAGTCAGCACCTCTAAGTTAGAGAGGAGCTGACTCTCATCCCAGCCTCAGGCCATGGTCCTTGATGGAAAAAAAGTGGACCGCCCCTCTGGGATGGGGGTAAGTCTCTGCCACAAGCAAAGGAGTTTAAGGAGCTTAATGTTTTGATCATGAGTGATGGTAGGATGGAACAACAGATGGACAGAAAGATTGGGGTTGCAATCTACAGTAATGCAGGTGCTGCCCTGGTCTGTTGTGGTGAAGAAAGAGCTGAGCCAAAAAGTAATTTACCAGTTAATCTACTTACCAACCCTCACCTTAGGTCTTGAGGTTTGGATCATGACCAAAATAATGAGATCCTGGATAAAAGCGGTTGAAATTAGCTTCCTGGGCTCAGCCTTAATGATAGGATGAGGAGCTGTTATCTGCGGGGAGCTCAAAGTAGAGCCACTGCTTCTCCTCATCAAAAGGTGACAGTTGAGGTGGTTTGGGTATCTGATCAGGATGCCCCCTGGGCACCTCCCTTTGGGAGGTTTCTGGGCATGTCCCACTGGGAGACGACCCCGGGGAGGACCCAGAACTTGCAGAAGGGGCTATATAACCCATCTGGCCTTGAAACACCTGAGACCTTCGTATTGTTCTGTTCACAGCATTCCTCTCAATTTTTTAAACGAGGTTTTTAGTGCTATAGGTCCATGGATTTAGAATATTGTTAACACCTCTCTTTCCCTTGGTTGTGTTCCAGCTGGTTTTAAACCAGCAGTAGTCAACCCTCTCCTCTTCTACTGTTTTCTTACACTTTAGACCAATATCCAAATAGCCTTATCTTTGTCGACATTTAGAGAAGATGGTTTTCATTCAGCTGCAAGAGCACCTACAGCTTTATGATATTCATGAGAAGTTTCAGTTTAGTTTTAGTGCCCTGTCCACACAAAAATGGGTTTGACTATAAATTAAAAGCTTTTTATTCAGATAAGGGGTCCTGTCCAGACGAAGCAGCCATGAAATCAACAATATTTGAAACCTGCTCACAGAGTGGGTAAGACTGAATCCGCCCTTAGCAATGGCTTCTTCTGGACACCCCTATCCGTACACCAGGCTACACATTGGCACAACTGCAAATGTGAGCCAACGTAGACCTCACCACTCTCTTAACATGCATCCGTTACCCAACAATGGTGGACTTTGAAGATGGGGTTGTGTTTTAGACAGTTAGCAATTTGTTATGAATTTTACAATAAAGCATTCTGCACCTTTACTGTATTTGTGTGGACTGCCTTATCATCGTCGGTACACACAAATGCCTCTTTTCTCTCTCCTGTGTTTGTTGTGCTTACCCTGCTCTTCTTACTTCTTCTTTCTTCTTTATGTCTTTGGCAGTGTTATCCTGCCACTCCCTGGCATGCCATAGGTATTACAGCTCATCCATATGGTTTCATCTTTATGCTCAAACCTTTTGTGTGGGCATGCATTATTTGGCTCCATGGGGATGTAGCCTAGGTCTTGTCACAGCACTGAAACTATGTTTCTCAAGGTGTACAATGAATTACTTTAATTTGCTGATTTAGCTGTTTTAGTTCTTCTTGATCTTACTGCTGCTGCTGACACAGTAGATCTTTTTAAGCATTTTAATATCAGTCTGTTGTATAAAAGGCACAGCCATTCATACAACAGACTTAGGTTTTACATAACCAAAAGTTTCTATGCTCAATTGGGACAGTTTATCCCACTGATCCTCTATTGCTCTTCTTAAACAGGTATACCAGAAGGTTGTTTATTGAGTCCAATTTATCTGTACCTTCATTTTACAGAAAATTAAGGTGTCCTCCTTTTTATGTGCATGACATTGAGATTTATCTCCCATTAAAATCCAACAGATCCAAATTGGCGAAGGGTTTGCTCAAGTGCTTTTCAGATGTGGGATCATGGATGGATATGAACTTTATTTAATCAGGCAGGTCTAACTCCAATCCCCAAGTGAAGATCTCGGGGATTGGAGTCAGACATGCCGGTTTTAGATCTGTTCCTGCTCCAATGCATCTGATCCAAAAAAAGGATTTAAGTTCTCAGTCTGTCATCAAGGTCTGCAAATTAGGTTCTGCTGCGTTGAACCAGGACAACACCTAAAACATCCAGGACACTGACCGGTGACTGACTATGGACACTTGATTTAAATGATTAAAACCTCAAAAAGTTCAAACGTTCTATGCCCTATATACAGTCTTGGAGTGACCACAAAAGGCAAATGAATAAGCAGGGTTGTAAAGGTACCTCTGAGTGCATCAGGTGCAGTCATTCTACTCTACTTCAACCCAGTCTTTCACGGTACTTGCTTAGACTTAGACAACTTTATTTGTCATTTTGTATGTACAGAGTGCATACAAAACAAAACTTCGCTGCATACAGCTTGTGAATTACAGTATAAAGTGCAGCAGTGATTGCTGAGTGCCATCTAGAATTTTAGAAGTTCTTCCCTGACTACTGAAAGAATTAGACAAGCTCTGAGAATTCCAGTACCAGGTAAGTGCAAGAACGCACCAGGCAAGTTTGAATAAAATACAGGTGTATTTCAAAAGAGCTCAGTAAAATTCCATGCAAGTTCTAAAAAGCAACATGTACGTTCCATTAAAGTTCCAACCAAGTTCTAGAAAGTGCCTGGTAAGTTGAGAGAAAATCCTGTAAAGCTCCTTGCAAGTTACTGAAGATTATGGTTTGCAAAATTTTGTGGTATATATGTTTTTTTTTTCTGTGTGTAAACAAATACACAGTAAAAAAAAAAAGCATCCAAATTGTATGTCACTCTCATGTTGTTCTTATGTTTTGGTTTATGTTTCCAGCAGCCAAGGGACCCTGTCTTTAGACGAGATAGGCCTATCAGTAGGATGAATTATTGTTTTTTTAGAGCAATAAATTCTATACATTTCTTTATACCCTAAACTTGTTCAATGAATAGTTAGTAAATAATTGTATATATTAAATCACAGATATTTTTATCAATTCATCTGTTAGTCTTAATCGTCTCAGTCTATAATGTGCATACATTTTTACCTAACATATTACCACACTATTAAAAGTGATCTGTCAGCTCAGGTAATTAAGGTACTACTAAGACTTTCTTGAGAGATCATCAACATGTTATGAAAACCTAACCCTTGATCTTGTTAGGGATGAAAACTGTCATCCCTATAAGACAAATAAAAATAAAACATCAGAAGTCCCTAGAGCAAGCAAAGAGGATGGATGTTAAGTCTGCCTCCATCAAGAGAAATACTGAAGGAGGGGATTTTAAGCAGCCAACATCCTAGTGAGAACTCATAGAACCTTTGTGCACCTTTTTGTGAAAGGTAGGCTGTGTGTAAAATTAAACTTAACATTTACTTTACTATTACAGCTTTACTTATATTTAAGCTACATTTTAACTTTTTTTAAAAACAAAGAAAGCATAAAACTTAGGAAATTTTTGTAAATGTAATGGAATACATACTTAGGGGTGTCTTGAAAGAAAAACAGTAAACAAGTAGCAGGATATCAAAATTGACATGGTTAATTATAGTATATAACTACCATAATGATAGCATAATAATTTGTAGATTTTTGTGATATTATATATAATTACTGCTCATACATAAATATTTCTTGTAAGATTAGTTATAGTTTTCTCTATTGTATTTTATGCTTTTAATTTTTTTTTAAAGGTAATTTCTTCAAGATCATATCAGAGATGAATCAAAGCAGAATAACTGACTTCATACTAACTGGATTTCCTGGACTTCATCAGGGATATTATGGTCTTGTGTCATTTGTTTTATTCTTAGTGTATTTCGTAACAGTGGTGGCAAATGTTACAGTTTTTTTCCTATTTGCAACTAACCGGAGTCTTCACAAACCCATGTACTACATCATTTTAAATGTGTCCGCATGTGATCTTCTCTTTAGCACAACAACTTTACCTAAAATCATCAGCAGGTACTGGTTTCAATCGGGGAGAATTTCCTTTAATGGTTGTTTTGTCCAAATGTACTTTGTTCACTATTTGGGTTCAGTAAATTCCTTTATTTTCTTACTGATGGCTCTTGATCGGTACTGTGCTATCTGTCATCCTCTCCGATACACGACTATCATTAAAAAATGCACAATTCACATTCTCAGTGTGACTGCATGGATTGTTGGTATTGGAGCCCCATTAGCATTAGTGATTAGAGCATATCCTCTTCCTTATTGTGGATCAAATGTCATCAATCACTGTTTCTGTGATCATATTGGAATAACAGTTCTGGCCTGCACTGACAGAAGCCCTTATTCCTTTACTGCTTTTGTGGGAGCAATGCTTACACTGTTAGGACCTCTGGCATTCATAGTTTTTTCATACGGCTCAATATTTGTAGAAATAAGTAAGGTAGCAGATTCAAAAAGTTGTGTGAAGTCTCTGTCAACATGTAGTACTCAATTGATAATAATCTCATTGTACTATGTGCCCCGATGTTTTGTGTACCTAGCTAGCCAGGTCGGCATCACATTTAGTGCTGGTTTGCGAATAGTAATTATAATGCTTTATAGCCTTGTCCCTCCAATGATAAACCCGCTCATATATTGCCTACGAGCTAAAGACATCAGGCAGTGTTTGATTAAACAATTCTACATAACAACTGGACGTCAAAAAGCTCAGGTTTCAGCAGTCAGTAACTGACAGATCATTACATTGATTTAATATCACCCATTTGTTTTTATGTTGAAAGATTTCTTATTGGAAACCCTGCCCTAGAAATGAGTAACTGTTTTTAAAATAAAAAGAGAACGTAAACATTGGCTTGTTTTCTCCAATAAGTCCTTTATATTTTTGTTACTTAAAAACAGGGCTAAGAACATATGTAAATGTGTTTTCTAGTGTTTGATTGCTTTTTGTTTTCTCCAGTATTGACCTCAAAATGTGTCATACGTTGTGCTAGGAAACTGTAACTGAAAAAACAAACAAACTTTACGAGTCATATTCCTTAAAATCAAAATGACAGTTCAGTGCATTAATTATAAATAATCTTCTTGCCTTCAATGATACCATACTGAAAGCTCTATCCTGGAAATCTATTTAAAAAAGAAGTAAAATGAGCACAAGATTAGTAAACAGTGGATGGTTTTTTTTTGTTCATCACTCCTGTAAACTGCCAAACTCAGACTCGTCACTCAGATTGCCAGATGGAGAAGCGCTGTTCTCCATCTGGGTCAAAGCGCCAGCCAACGGGGGATGGGTTCCACATTTAGTGGAGACCTGAGATGTCCCAGGAGAGGGGGTAGCCCAAACCCAACCTGACAAAAAGACAAACAGAAAACCAGGTGCACATCCCACCCTAGTGCCCTCACATGCAAACACTAACCCATAAAAAGAAAGGAGAAGCGTGATTCATCACTCCTGAAAACGCGCCTCCACTGCTCTTGAGTCCAGGGCTTCACATTGCGCTTTGCACTCCATGTGCTGATACATGGCTTGGATGCAGGTGTCAGGAAGCTCTGCACGCACTGTTCATGACCTAATCTTAAGGCCACACCATGTTAGGAGGTCTGCAGAGATCGACTCTGCGGAAAGTTTGTGATCTCTGTGCTCCATTGGCCTCAGCATCCACAGCCCCCTCTCTCTCAGTTTACCACCTCTGTGGGGATTACTTTCAGCAGCAGGGACTGAGAAACCGGTTAGAGACAAGGGGACGATGGATTGTGCTAAATCCAGGGATATCACTGAGCAAAACCCGTCTGTCTCCTAGTTATTCGAGACTGGGACAAAATTTCACTTTCTTGCAGGACAGCCCGAAGCATGCACCAAAAGCAACGCTCGAGTGATTTAAGGGGAAACATTTAAGTCTGTTGAAATGGTATAACCAAAGTTTACACCTCAATCCAATTGAAAGTCTTTGGTTAGACTTGAAGTCTGCTGTTCACAAGTGAAAGAAATGAAGAAGCTGGAGTAGTTTTGCCATGAGGGTATAAGCAAGCTCAGAGACGTATCCATAGTGACATCCAGCTGTAGATGTTGCAAAATGTGATTCTACAAAGTATTGACTATATGAGAGGTTAACAGTTATCCATCAGGCATGCAAGTTTTCTCTTGTATCATGAGGGTCTTTACATGGCATGAAGGTGTATGTTTTTACAATATGCTGAATTTAATAACACGACATTGTGCCACTTGTATTGAATACAGACTGAAGTTTTATCACACATTATTAAACTTTGGCATATTTATAAAATATAACAAAACAGGAAACTATTAGGTTACTGAATGTAAACAAAAAAGATGACTTGAGTAAAATATGAGTGAAGGACTTGAAATCCTCATAAAAGCATCATGTTACAAAATTTTTGGCCGTAATGCCCTTCGCTTTTTTGTCACACATTCTTGCCTTCCAAACACATTGATAAGTTTTGGTTGAGAATTTGACGCTGTCCCACCATGCAGCATGGCTGGTCAGGTGATATTTAGGCGATAACTTTAATATTTAAAAACAGCGCCACATCAAAGTAATCATAAATATCAAAGCAAATATTAAGGAATAAAAACCAGTTATATCCTGAGATACAGGCTAGACCTAAAATAAATCACTGTTCAGCTTTATTTAAGATGTCATAAAGCCTTATTTTGTTTTTTTGTTCCTGCAAAGCACTTTGCATTATCTTTGTACTGAAATGTGCTATACAAATAAATTTGCCTTGCCTTTGCTGTGCTCCAATTTTCTGCTTCTCACCTCATGCTCTTGTCCCTTCTCATTTGTCCCTCCCTCCTCCTCACTCCTTACTCCTATGACTGCCATTATCCAGTCAGCTCGATGACCTTGACTAACACTGGCCTCCTTAGCTTTCAAATTAAGTTGGTTTTGTAGCCGCGCCGTCTGGATGGGAACCCCTATCTGATCAAGAAGTTAGCAACTAAACCCCAGCTTTGTATGGATGGAGCCTATTTCTTTGACAACTGTCATGGTCTAGCTCCTCTTAACTATGAGCAGCGACACCTTTTTTGAATGGCGGCCGCACTACAACACAAAAAGAAGGTCTGTCTAACAAAACATCATCACTTAAACTGATGGAAAACCTTTTAATCTAATAAACCGTCATTTGGCAATAATTGTGTCAATTGTTTGCATCCTTATTATGCATGCTAAGTTTTTTTTGTTTTGTTATTTTGGCCTATTTGTTTGTTTGTCACAATAAAAAAAATACATCATCAAAGTTGTAGGCACGTTCTGTAAAATAAAAGGCGCGCACTCTAAAACAATCCATTTTAATTCCTGATTCTGAGACAATAGTACATGAAAAGTGGTAAATACTTTTGCAAGGCACTGTCATCTTTTTATGGTTTTGGAAGCATAGCTATTGGAATTGGAAGACCTGCTCCATGCTGTTGAAAAACCAGCAGATATCTGAGCCTCCTTAGCTTCGTTGAGAAAATTTTATGAATTGTTTTTAGCAACCAGCTGATCAGATCCATCGTTTTCGATTCGGATGATTTGCAGAAAAAGACTCTGTGAGAGTTACACAGCAAGCAGACAGAGAGGCATGCAGGAGAGGTCCAGGGGAGGAGAGGTGCAGAAGAGTGTCCGCCTTCGCAGAGAACAGGGGAAAAAAAACTAAAGAGCAGAAATCAGATGTGCACCATGAACTTGATCTCAGCGGAGCCGTGGGGCAGATGCGATGCATGACCTTGATTATTACAGATCAGGGAGACGTGGTGGGGAGCAGACACCAGACAGGCACAGAATCATGACGATATGCTAAACGCCATCCTAGCAAAAACATTTCAGTGTTCCCTTTGACTCCTGTCTTAATTTTAGAGAGGACTAACCCATTTTTACTGCAGGCTTTTAAAGTTGTTGTAAATCATGAGGTGGGTAAATTTGGCTTCAGAAAGTAAAGACCCTGCTTAATTTAACCAGGGGATTTTAAACCAGTGGTCTCAAACTCAAATCCTTCAGATGTGTCCCTTGCCTTGTACACCTGAATCAAATAGATAAACTATCTAACTAGCATGCAGTCAAGCTTTGCAGGGCTCTGCTAATGAGCTCTTGCTAGAGTCAGGTGTGTTGAAGCACACACGTCTAAAAGCTGTAAGATAAAGGACTGGAGTGTGAGACCACTGTTTTGAACATTAACCTCTGTCTATGCTGCGGAGCTAGAGATGCAACTGGTTGAAACTAACCTCTGTACAGGCTTTAACTTATTAGACATGAATTACTTACCTCTGCTGTAAATAAAACATAGACCTGTTCTCAATTGGGATGCCCTACTGAATTGTATTTGACCTGTTAGATTTCAAAGCTGCATTTGGCCAGTTAGAATATTTTCTAACAGATCCTCAAGGACTGCAGGGCTCTACTAGTTACAGGACTAGGCTCATTTAGATCATATTTCTCTGACATATTTCAGTTTGTTTGTATTAATAACAAACCTTCTCCATGCACCAGAGTTAATTATGGAAAACCACAGGGTTCGTTGCTTGGGCTAATTCGCTTTATTAAGCATATGCTTCCACTTAGTAAACTTATCAAACAGCATTGGATTAATTTCTATTTTTATGCTGGTGATCATTAGCTATATTTATCCATAAAGACTAATAAACCAATTGGTTAGTTAAACTACAGTTGTGTCTTGAAAACATAGAAACCAGGATTACTTTTAATCACTTTTCTTTTACTAGACAGAACCTGCCGTCTTTTAGTAATCCATTAGTCTGTAGCATTAACTTGGTCCCCACCAATAAATGCAAACAACCTCTGTCTCATCTTTGTTCAGGACATGCCATTTAAACTCCACATTAAACAGGTTTTGGGGTCATTTTTCTTTCACCTCTGCAATATTGCTACAATTTTAAACAGCTTGTCCCAGAGTAACTTAGAACAACTAGTCCCTGAATTGTGTACCTCAAGGCTAGACTATTGCATTCCTTTACTATTGGGAAATTATTCAATTTGTTCAAAATGCTGCTGTGGGAGTTGTGCTGAAAATTAAAAGCAAACTTTATATTTCTCCACTTTTACCTTCTGTTCATTGGCTGCCTAATAAATTCTGAATATATGTATCTTTCTTACAAAGACAGCCATTAAAAATCAACTTCCTTCATGTATCTATGCATTCATCCACCCATTTGTAGACTGTATTGATAGCATGGATTGAATTGTAATGTGTGTAAATAAAATGGAATCTTTGTGACTGAGCTCAACTGACAACATATGTCTGCTTATAAATTTAATTATTAATTTTGTAAAGAGCCTTGCAATTACCGTAGATGTCTTAATTGATGTTGAATTAAGTTAACTGAGAATTTGTATTTGGTGGTAAACGCCAGGTATTTGAGGCTGGAAAGCCTCATAGGCATCATTCTAATCTTTAGCTCCCTCCACAGATTAGCTATCATATTTAAATTGGGATTCGGTCTCAGACACTTAAAAATGTTAAAATAATTTCCAGTCAGAACAAACCTGTTGGTAAAATTAAAAGATTATTTTTTGATAATCGGACAGGGTATGGAAAAGGTTAGCCTTAACTTTATTTAGCCAGAGAAAAGCGATTACTGTTTTTGTGCTTCACCATATCGATTGGTCCGCCATGGTCATGTTTATAATAATTTGCAATATTTGAGTTGCAATGGTTATTTTATTTTGGTTTCAGGTTGTCTGGACTCAATGGATGCAGCCTGTGATTGAATAGGAGGAAACCTATAATTAGAATTAACTGCTGCTCCATAAAGCCTTATTATGCTTTGTGTGGCTCTATGTAGTATCTATCAGGAGTCAAAAATTTATAGATCAGAGAAATACCAACACATTTATGCTCTCAAAGCCAAGAATAATTTATTGAGAAATGCTGACTTGGAATAATTTGTATTGATGATTGAGTAATCCTATTAAATGGAATAATAATGTGTTGACTTCCTCAAAAAGTGACAATGGGGTGAGATTAAGGAAACAAAATCAGCCAAGAATATTGTTCGAATTATCGTTACTTTCATTTAAAAAGAAGAAGAATATGCTGCATTATGACTCATAAAATGTGTTTACTCATAACTAATCCATCATAGGATCATAGGGATGGCACCTGTGCTTCATTTGATGAAAAAAAAGAAAATCCTCCAAGGAGTTAGAGATGATTAGACAGTTATTTCCCCTTAACCAGTGTCATAAAGCAAGTAAGTTTAAGCAGTCAGCAAACATGTGAGACATCATATTTCCTGCTACTCTGTTCGTGAAAGGTAGTTGTATGCTTTAAAGTGTTTCTTTAACATCATGTCACAGAATCAAAGCAGAGTGACAGAATTCATTCTTGTTGGTTTTCCTGGACTTCACCGAGAATATTATGGTCTTGTATCGTTTGTTTTATTCTTAGTGTATGCGATAACTGTGATAGCAAATGCTACAGTTTTTTTCTTATTTGTAACTAACCGCAGTCTTCACAAACCCATGTATTACATCATTTTAAATGTGTCTGTATGCGACTTTCTCTTTAGCACAACAACTTTACCTAAAATCATCAGCAGGTACTGGTTTCAATCAGGGAGCATTTCCTTCATTGGTTGTTTTGTCCAAATGTGCTTTGTTCACTATTTGGGCTCGGTAAATTCTTTTATTTTCTCGCTGATGGCTTTTGACAGGTACTGTGCTATCTGTCATCCTCTCCGGTATATAACTGTTCTTAAAAGCTCAACAGTCCACATTCTCAGTGTGACTGCATGGAGCATAGCTATTATAGTCCCTCTTATATTAGCCATCAGAGCATATCCTCTTCCCTATTGTGCATCAAATATAATCAATCATTGTTATTATGATCATATTGGAATAACACTTTTGGCGTGCACAGACAGAACCCTATATTCTTTTCCTGCATTTACAAGTGCAATGATCATACTGCTTTTACCCCTTTCATTTATAGTTTTCTCATATTGTGCTATACTTATAGCAGTAAGTAAGGTAGCAGATTCCAAAAATTGTGTAAAGTCTCTGTCAACTTGTAGTACTCAATTGATAATAATCTCACTTTATTATGTACCCCGCTGTTTTGTGTATTTAACTAGCCATGTTGGCATTCAATTTAGTACTGATGTGCGAGTAGTAATTATTATGCTTTATAGCCTTGGTCCCCCAATGGTAAACCCACTCATTTACTGCTTAAGAACCAAAGACATCAGAGAGTGTTTGGTGAAACAGTTCTGCATAAGTACTGGACACCCAAAAGCTCAAGTGTCAGTGGTTACCAACTGAAAGATAAGTGGATTTATTTTTTGTTAACCTTTTGTTTTCATGTCCAAAGATGTCCCATCAGAAGCCCTATCCTGAAAATGGATGGATTATTTCAAATAAAAAGAGCACAATGACAATAAACTGTGGATTTCTAAGAGGTCTCACAAATTTCAGTTAGTTATAACTTCCATAAACATGTATCCTAGCATTTGCCTGTTAATCATTTGACCATGGAAAATGCATAATTATTTTGCTCAGAAAAGTAACTATAAAAACTTGTAATCCATAGCCTCTAAAAAACCATTTTGTTTGTTATAAAATACAAGGTTAATAATCTTTGTCTGCATAAAGGAAAAACAAATTCGTTACAAAGCAGGGATTATGCTAATGTGTTTTAATGTTATATTTTTATTAAATGAGTAAAATCCTGGATTAAAGCAAAAAAACATTACAAAAACAAATCTGGCATTTTGGGATCCATGTCTCTTGTGAGACAAACACCAGAGATTGTTTGACTTCAACTTTTATGCTTTTATAATAGGAAAATTATTTAAATTCCCCTTGATCTGCGGTTCAAGGTTTTAACATTTAGCCATTGCAGCATTAACAATAAAGATACATATGCATAAGCAGTATATTTACTTTTATTCTTTTGATACTTTTAGCGAAAATCTGACCAATACTAAAAAACTATTATTCATGTGAATGACAAATATTTTTTTCCATATGCATTTAAAGGCTCATGGTTATGGTACAAAATATGTTCTACTAATAGCTGCAGTTGCAGCAATATTTTTATTTTGCTTTTGTTTTTAAAACTAATAATAAACTCTGATTGCATCATCTTTAAAAAGCAACACAGGAAACGCTGTGTAAAAATACAGAAAAGTAATTAATTTTGAATATTCCCTGTTCTTATCAAGGGCGAGTGAGGTTTATTTGACTCTTTATAGTTTTATATTTCTGACAATTGTCACAAATTTAATATTTCCTCAGCATTGTAAATTTGTTTCAAGTTGTTTTCTCCATAACCTTGCTCAATACACATTGTTTATGCCATAAATGAAAGTAACAGTGTAGTATATGACTACAATGATTTTCTGTTGTTTACCAATATGTTTTCATATATATCCTTATAAGTTTTAATTACACTTACTACTCATTAGAAAATTTTTATTCATAAAAATATTCAGTAATATGAAGGACTTTGGAGAATTTATCATATTTGTAGGTTTTTTTACATACAAAATAAAGCATTCAATGCGTTCTTAATGTAATCTTGTGTGACAGAGCAAAGCAATCTATAATTGTAAAGTGGAAGGAAAAAAAGTATAAAGTTTTATAATTCTCAACAAGTAAAATTTTAAAACATGCAGTGTGCATTTTAATGTATTCCTCATTGACAATGATATTCCAGTTAAATCCTGTGCAACCAGGTGCCAGGAAATCACCTAATTACTAAAGAGAGTTCCCCTGTCTCTAATGTAACCCTGTCAACAGCTGTTCTAGTGCAGCGCTCGCTTTGAGTGGTCAGTATGACTGGAAAGGTGCTATATAAATTCAGTCCCTTTACCATTTACCATTTAGTGAGGACTCAAAAATGTGTGCCTTACACCTTTCCTGCTTTAATCCGTGCAACAATCACTGCTATTACCTGTTATTTTTACAGTGTTCTCATATTGTGAAATTCTTATAGTTGTAAGGTAGCAGACATAAAAAAGTCTCAATATGTAGCATCCATCTGAAAATAATCTCACTGGATTATTTACCTAGATGTGTCATGCTTTTAGAAACCAATGTTTCTATCAAATTTAGTGCTTTTCAGCCTTGTTTCTCTGATGATGAAGCCACTAAAAACAACCTAAGAGCTAAAAACATCAGAGAGTCTTTGGTGAAAAAAAATCTGCAGGAGGACTAAACACCATAAATTGGTTTCATCAGTCAGTAGCTGATACTTGATCATGTATAATTTCCCCCTTGTCAATTTTAAAAGTTCCATCCATTGTCTTTACCCACTTATCTGTACAGGGTCACAGGAGGGCTGGTGCCTATCTCATGTGGTCAACACTCTAGACAGGCTGCCAGTCCATCGCAGGGCAACACAGAGACATGCAGTATAAACAACCATGCATGTGCACGCTCACACACACACCTAAGGACAATTTGGAGAGACCAAAAAACCTAAGAGTCATGTTTTTGCAAGCCAGAGTACCCAGAGAGAACTCTCACATGCACATGCAAACCATGCAGAAAGACCACTGGCTGAGATTGGAACCCATGACCTTCTTGCTTCGAGGCAGCAGTGTTACCAACTGTTCTACAGAGTCAGGTTCCCAAGCCCATACTGTGAGTGGAGGTGAGTCCAATATGCCTAGTTAGTCATGCTTAACCTCACACAGCATCTCTAGCTTCTTTCCACAACCTTAGAAAAAATCCAGATCCCAAAACACCAGAGTCTGTCATCAAAAAGAAAACACACAAACTGACACCACAGTAAGTTAAGTTGATTTAGGCAAAAATACAATATCTGGTGAGAAATGACTCAGGCCATTATTTTAGGAAGGTGACGATTTAGTTACCAATATAAATAAATTTGCCTTGCCTTGCCTTGCCTAGTTCACATTGTACCTGGCCCTCACTCCTTCTCCTGGTGGTCCCATGTTGACATGACCTAATGCCTTTCAGTGCTGCACTTGGCCAAGTTTCAAGAGCCAAGAAAGTTTTTAGCGTTATAGATCCCTGGATTTAAATTTTTGTTAACACCTCTCTTTCTCTGGGTTGTGTTCCAGGTGCTGTAAACCCGCAGTGGTCGGCTCTCTTCTTAAGAATAACAATTTAGCAGGTTACATCCAACTGCTGTCTTGCACTTTAGGCCGATTTCCAAATGGCTCTTTCTTTCTAAATGTTGGTTTTAAGTTAGCTACAGGATCACCTGGAGTTTGACGATATTCATGAGAAGTTTCATTCCAGCTTTAAGTCACAGCACTAAAACTGCACTTCTCGTGGTTGGAAATGGTTTCCTTTTAACTGCCAATTCAAGCAATTCAGCTATTTTGATTCTTCTTGATCTTACTGCTGGATTTGACTCATAGATCATGACACATTAATATTAAGATTGGAGCCATCTATTGGTATTAAAGGCACGGCCAAATATGGTTTAAATTCAACTTATCCAACAGAGGTTAATCTGTTCATTTGGGACAGTTTTCATCTTCTGTTGCGCCTTGATATGCGACAAAGCTCTTTATTAGGTCCTATTTTGTTCTCTCTGTACCTACTCCTTCTGTGGTCCATTATGCAGGATCATAACATTTTTATGCAAATGATATTCATGTTCTTTCATGTATCTTCCATTAAAATCCAACCAATCTCAGTTAGTAAGGAATCTGCTCAAGTGTTTGTTTATTTCACATGCGAGAGCATGGATGGGGATGAACTTTCTTTTTCAATGATAAATCAACTGAGGTCCATTTTATGTGGTAAAGCTGACCTGCTGACAGGATACAGCAGTGCAGTATGATCACTGGACTCTTCTGGGTGTGTGTCAATGAGGATTCTTGGGGTGATCCTTGATTCAGATTTTAAGTTATATAAACAGGTCAGTGCAGTAGTCGTATGTAGCTTTTATTATCTGAGGCCTATGAGGATGATCCTCAATTCAATTCAATCAAATTGTATTTATATAGCGCCAATTCATGATACACGTCATCTCAAGGCACTTTCCAAAGTCAAATTCAATCAGATTATACAGATTGGTAAAAACGTTTCCTATCTAAGGGAACCCAGTAGATTGCATCAAGTCTTGACAAGCAGCATTTACTCCTCATGAAAGAGCGTAGAGCCACAGTGGACAGTCGTCTGCATTGTCCATGGCTTTGCAGCAATCCCTTATACTGAGCAAGCATGAAGTGACAGTGGAGAGGAAAACTCCCCTTTAACGGGAAGGAAAAACCTCCAGCAGAGAACCAGAACCCGGCTCAGTGTGAACGGCCATCTGCCTTGACCAACTGGGGGTTAGAGAAGACAGCGTAGAGACACAATAAGAGAGACAAAAAAAGCACACATTGAACCTAGCAATATTTTGTACATTATATGGTAACAGCGGATGATCTGTCTTCCCTGGATGATGTCGCAGGTAACAGAACGCTAGACCAGGTGTACCTACTATGATGAAGAAGAAAAAGGCATGTATTGAAGAGCAAAATTTTGACAATACTACGTTTCCCGCTGTGGACCAACCTGGATATTACAAATTTTTCAGTGAGACTGGGTTGGAATAAGACCCATTGCTTCAATCAAATTCACACAACTATTGCCTTTATTTTATGCACATAATAAAACATTACTTGTAAATCAAATAATCAATTTAGTCTAGATGCAAGGTACATAATTTTACATATTAACATTTCTTTTTTTTAGGAATATAAATGATAAGGATGATGAGAAAAAGATGATCTGTAAACTTTTCTGGGTCATGTGGGAATAAAACCCTCTGAGGATGCACCTGTTTAGATATAACAAGCAAATATTAGCTCTCAATCTGCTTTTGCTCTGAGACTTCACCTGCTGAGCTGCCTCATCAAGGTAAGATTTGTGATTTATAACTTAGTTTTTTTACATAACACTGCCAGTTACTATGGGAGAACACATGATGTATGTGATACTGTGGAAGCTTGAGTGCAAATTAATTCAATTGGAAATTCTTATCAATGTACAGCTTAGTTCTAAGATTATTGACAGCTGCATTAATGTAATGTTTATTATTCATCAGTAATAATTAATTTAATTGTTAAGATTTGCAGGTTTACTGAAACATACAAGCGAATTTGTATTCTTTTTATATGAAAAGCTGTAAATTCTGTTTGAATACATACTGATTAACCATCTTTCACTGATATTCTTGCTGTGTTTCAAATACAAACAAGGCATCTAAACTTATACAATTCCTTACAGGGATTTGGATAATGGTGCTTGGCTCGAACATCACAAGGATACGAAGTTTATCATCCTTGGGTTCCCTGGACTCTCTCCACAGTACTATGGCCCTGCATCAGCACTACTTTTTCTCATCTACCTAGCTATTTTACTAGGAAACATTTTCATTTTAGTGTTTGTCATCTGTGAAAAATCCCTTCAAAAACCTATGTACTTGGTCTTTTGCACCTTGCATTAACTGATTTATCATTTGGCACCGTTTACACTCCCAAAGATCATATCAAAAATATTGGTTCGGAGATAACATGATATCATTTTCCGGGTGTTTTACACAGGATGTTCTTTGTCACTATTTAGGGTCAGTAATGTCTTTCATTGTTACTGGTAATGGCTCTGGATAGATTTGTTTGCCAATTTGTATTCCACTGCGGTATCCTGTCCTAATCACGAATAACATTATATTCACTCTTTGTGGATCTGCTTGGTTTTTACCCCTGCCTTTAATGATGATCATATTATTCCAAGCCCTCAGTTTATCTTACGGTCGGTCAAATATCATTCTGCAGTGCTACTGTGACCACATCTCATTAGTAAGTCAGGCATGTGGAAATGATCTTAAAACCGTACAAGTTATTGCCCTCTGTATCGCAATGTTTTGTCTCTTGGTGCCTCTTGCATTTATCTTGATTTCCTATGTTTCTATTATTATAGTCATTTTAAAAATGTCCAATTCAGCAGGGCGCATCAGAACCCTAGCTACATGTACTCCACAAATTTTCATAACATGCCTTTTCTATCTGCCCAGGTGCTTTGTTTATGTGGCTAACACAGTTGGATTTTCTTTTAGTCTAGATGTTCGCATTTTATTAATTCTGCTGTACAGTCTACTTCCTGCTGCAGTCAACCCGATAATATACTGTTTCAAGACTCAGGATATAAAGCACACGTTAATGAAAAAAATAAAAGCAACCAAAATTGGAATCAAGTTAAAAGTCTGGACCTAGTAACTAACTTGTATCAGGATGTTTGATGAAAAAATGGAAAAAGACATACATCTCTCTCTAATTCTGTACATTAGGTAAATGTAATATGTCATTCCCATGATGCAATTACAAAATGTAAATGCCTGAATTGCATTTCATCTTGTCCTTTTTTACGGTCAGTGTATTTTTGTCTTTAATTTAAAAAGGGAGTGAAATAAACTCTTTAATAAAATAAATCGCATTTAAGTTTAATAAATAATATGCATAGCAATGTGGACAGCATAACATATTGTTGGCATATAGATTTGGGGTGAGCAAAATAATTTTTCCAGTTGGACAAATTAACTTAGAAACAAAGTTTTTTACGGTGAGAAGTGAGGTTTTTGTTTTATCTGGTAGTAAGAACTCTGTTATGTAGAAGGTAACTTCTTCTGAACATGTGAACTTAAAAGTATATATATATACATACATATATATATGTATTATAGACGAACGTTATAGACAAACACATAACATAACAGGGTTATAATACAAGCTTGATTATTTATTCAAAATAGTCGATACATGGAATATTATCCCTACTAAAATTAATTGATCTAAGGTACTCAATTCTGTAAAAATCAAGATAAACTGGCCCATTCAGTCACCTAAATTGTCCCACTTCCTTGCAGCAGCGCTGCAATAACAGAGGCGCAGTCCCTCCATTCCCTGCAGT
>NC_046378.1:30900550-31033354 GCF_011125445.2 Fundulus heteroclitus
TGCCAGAGGGTTGCATACATTGTACATGTACGTAATATTATTACGAAACAAACGTTTACGTCTTGACTTAAGTATATATCCCTAATTTTAATTTAAATAATGATTTAGTAGAACAATGACCAGTGCAAAATGAAGTTGTATTTACCGGAGATGAAGTGTAGACTGCAAATTTCTGTCGTGGTGCATTGGGATTGTCTGCCTGGGTCCTTCTTCATTGAAATTATCCATTTCTTTCGTCTTTCTTCATCCTTCGGTAACGAAAGAAACATACATCCGACGATTCGGAATGCCTCTGTGTGCAACGGGAGCACATCAAGTCGTAGGCATTGTTTAGATTCCAAAAATAAACTACTAAATTACGCTCTAATTCACCCGTTTTGTCATGATAGTAGATGAACAGTACTGTTTTTTGCCTACCACCGTGACCCGGGCAGCTCGTGACGTCACGAGTGAACTGGTCTATAGTGAAGGAGTGCAGCGGAGGAAATCTTTTTTCTCAAAATAGAAGAGAAAAATTGTTGGAGACTTGTTTGACTAAGATGATGTAAGGAATGCTTGTTATAGGGTTATGTGTGGCATTGAAAACAAGCTGTTTTAATTCAGCTCTTAAAAGGACTGGTAAATCATTCATCATATGTCCTCCTGTTGTAGCTCCAGAGCTGGTTCCCGCCAGCAGCCACCTCTGCACCATTCGGTGCTCTCTCTGCTCGGCCTCTTGCTCTGCTCTCCTGCTGCTACTGTCTGAGCACCAGAGCGGGGCAGGGCCAGCCACTTCCTCTGTCCCAACTGGTGCTCTCTCTGTCCTCCCTGAGCCTCCTCTCCTTACCTCTGTTGCATGGGTGATCCATCCCAGAGGCGGGATAACGGTTTCGGATCCTTGACAGATGGAAGTACAGTGGGAAGCGACCCTGATCTGGACCAACCGTAGCTCCTGGACTCCCCAAAATGAGACCATCTCTGGATGATCTGGTGGACCCAGGGATGCCATTGTTCCACTGTCCACATTAAATAAATACAGCAACGTGATTTGCCCACTAAAATCCCGGTCCAGCCTGTTGAGTTGAACAGAACACAGGCAAGCAGATAAAAGTTCCTCACATTTGATGATGGAGTGAAGCGATTGAAGGGAATTGGAGTGTTGTCCCCATTGGCCACACACATTTTTGGCAAACTGTCAAACAAGCAACAGCAAGCGAATCAGGCAAACATTTTGCTGGAATTGCGTTTGGTGTGAACGTATCAATATAGAGCAATAAATCCTTGACAATTTTGTTAAATCTTAAACCCTAAAACTGTTTTAAGTATCAGGGCAACATTTCTTTGTCATTTCAGTCTATGATTAACAAGAACTGTGATTCTTATGGACCTTTTTGGTTCTGAGGTAATGCCTGACAAAAAAGAATTGTGCAATAATTTTTAACATAAATATGGCAATAATACAAACAACTGACTGTCAGCTGAGTTGATTAAAGTACCACTACAACTGTTTAGAGAAAGCTTCACGCCCACTGTAAGGATTATCAATATATTATGAAGCTCAAACCCCTGAACATGTTAGGGATGAAAACTATGGTTCATATGAGATAATAAAATTGAAAACATCAGAAATCCCTGGAGAAAGCACAAGAGGATGGACATTAACTCTGCTTATGTCAAGAGAATACTAAAGGAGGGGTTTTAAGCAGTCAACCACCTTGTGAGAAATCAGGGAACCTTGGTGCAGCTTTCGGTGAAAAAGGTATGTGATAAAAATTTAAACTAAACTAGTTAAATAGCCTTTACTAGTAATTAAGCTACAATTTTTAAAGACTGAAAAAGTAAAACTTGTCAGTTCCTTGATCAAATATGTAAAAATAAAGTAATAAATAGCTAGGGTTTTCTTGAAAGAAAATCTGTGTGCTATTAGATATAATTATTTATATTACTGAATGTGTCCTATAGATTTTGGTTTTGATCGTTTGTCTTTTGTTCTTTTCAGTTTTCTAAAGGTAACCTCTTCAAGATCGTGTCAGAGATGAATCAAAGCAGAGTAACTGACTTCATACTAACTGGATTTCCTGGGCTTCAATCAGGAATATTATGGTCTTGTGTCATTTGTTTTATTCTTAGTGTATTTCGTAACAGTGGTGGCAAATGTTACAGTTTTTTTCTTATTTGCAACTAACCGGAGTCTTCACAAACCCATGTATTACATCATTTTAAATGTGTCCGCATGTGATCTTCTCTTTAGCACAACAACTTTACCTAAAATCATCAGCAGGTACTGGTTTCAATCGGGGAGAATTTCCTTTAATGGTTGTTTTGTCCAGATGTACTTTGTTCACTATTTGGGTTCAGTAAATTCTTTTATTTTCTTACTGATGGCTTTTGACAGGTACTGTGCTATCTGTCATCCTCTCCGATACACGACTATCATTAAAAAATGCACAATTCACATTCTCAGCGTGACTGCATGGATTGTTGGTATTGGAGCCCCATTAGCATTAGTGATTAGAGCATATCCTCTTCCTATTGTGGATCAAATGTCATCAATCAATGTTTCTGTGATCATATTGGAATAACAGTTCTGGCCCTGCACTGACAGGGCCCCTTATTCTTTTCCTGCTTTTGTGAGTGCAATGATTACACTGTTAGGACCTCTGGCATTCATAGTTTTTCATATGGCTCAATATTTATAGAAATAAGTAAGGTAGCAGATTCAAAAAGTTGTGTGAAGTCTCTCTGTCAACATGTAGTACTCAATTGATAATAATCTCATTGTACTATGTGCCCTCGATGATTTGTGTATTTTGCTATCCAGGTTGGTATTACATTTAGTGCTGGTTTGCGAATAGTAATTATAATGCTTTATAGCCTTGTCCCTCCAATGATAAACCCGCTCATATATTGCCTACGAGCTAAAGACATCAGGCAGTGTTTGATTAACATTCTACATAACAAACTGGATGTCAAAAAGCTCAGGTTTCAGCAGTCAGTAACTGACAGATCATTACATGGATTAATATCACCCATTTGTTCTTATGTTGAAAGATTTCTTATTGGAAACTCTGCCCTAGAAATGAGTAACTGTTTTTAAAATAAAAAGAGAACAGTAAACATTGGCTTGTTTCTCCGATAAGTCTTGTCTATTTCTGCTACTTAAAAGTGGGGCTAAAAACATTTGTATGTCTTCTAGTGTATGCTTGCTTTTTTTTTACATTGACCTCAAAATATCATGTTTTTTGCTCATAAATATATTAGAAAAAACTGGTAATTCCTCGTCTTTAAAATCTATTGGACAAATGAGAGCATTGATTATAAGTTATCCTTTTGTCTTCAAAGATACCATACTGAAAGCCCTATCCTAAAAAATCAACAAAAAAAGTTAAGTGAGCGCAAGATCAGTAAACAGTGGCTTGTTTCTTTTTGTTTGTTTCCAAAAAGTAGATGTGAAAAATCACTTTTGATTGACTTCACCCATGTCCAATTTAATCATATAATAAATACAGCAGTTTGGTTAAGAGATAATTTTATTTAGAGAACATTATTGACACGAAAGGCATTGTAAAGAGCACGGAAAATGCCAAATGAGTCAAACCATGATCTGTGGTTGTTGGGTGTTTTTGAGTTCATAACGCTGCTCCTGAGCTCTGTTTGCATTTTTGGGTCCTAAACTACAATCAATGATAGTAGCCCTTCATAGTTAAATAAATTTCAATTTACACAAGGGTTAGGTTAAAAATATTCTAAAACTATGACATAGCACAGAGGCTGTATAATTTTTAACATGAAATTGGGTCCCACAATCAGAGAGACCAATCTGGTAACTTACACAATTATAGTATAAATATATATATATATATATATATAGATATATACTATATCTATATATATATATATATATATATATTATATATATATATACACCTTGCATAATATGATTCAAAATTATCGTTCATTTCAGCTATATATGTATAAACTGTCAATAGTATTCTCTCGCTTGGCTTGATTCACATTTGAATTTAAGCGATCATCCTGATCTCGCGAGCTTTCAAGGTTTCACTCGCAGATCGTCCTGGCTACTCTCCCGTTAAAGAAAATTTGGAGCCGTTCACCAAACGAACGTCCAATCAGCGTTGGCTTTGAGGCGGGTTGAGGTGTGACGCAACGGGAAGCGCGTCAGTTCAGTCTAAAGAACATGGCGGCTTCAGCCGATGAAACTAGCGCTAGCGTGGCTATCGAGCAAGTTTTATCGGAATTACAGAGTATTTCTTTGCTGAGCTAACGAGCCTTTACCTGCAGCAGCAAGAATAGCTTGGCTTGTGGTTGTGTTTTCGTCGTCGCTCGTAACAGAGCGACGACGAATCTGATTGGTTTATTTGGCCCGTCTATCACCAACATAGGCCAATCAGCTAACCAGTATTTTCGCCCCTTCCCAAAATTACTTCATCGGAAGGTTTCCAGATGGATATGCGGAGCAAATCTATCTGGCGGAGTCAGGTAACCTTGAGATTACATGTTTCATGAATTGGTGCTAAATAAAATTTTATTGAATGGTTTTGCAGATATGATGGCTTAATCTCTCATGGGAAAGCTGTCCACAACTTATTGGAATGTGTTTATGGGAATCACTGACCATTCTTCTATAAGCACAATCATGTTGGAAGAGGAAGGCCCCATCTCCAAACTGTTCCCACAAACTCAGAAGAATGGAAATGTCCAAAATCTCTGGGTATGCTACACCATCCAGAGTTCCTTTCACTTTCACTAAGGGACCAGATTCAGTTCCTGAAGAACAGCCCCACACCAGATTGTATTTTACTAGCCATGTTGACATTAAATTTACTGCTGATAGTTTGGATAGTAATTATAAAGCATTATAGCGTTGGCCCTCTTCAGAAAAGCCAGAAAAGCCAGTCAGAGTATAATGCATGGCAATCCTGGTAGAAAACTTATTTGAGAAGAAAAGAGAGTCAGGGGGGAAATATCTTCCAGTAAGATAATGACACTAAACCCACAGCCAGCGAATACAAGGCAATTTATAGTTTTCTCATATTGTACAATACATCTGGCTCTAAGTGGGCCTCTGGTAATAAAGTGAAAAAAAAAAAAAAAAAAACTTGTTATTTTTTACCAGGACATGTCATTTAAATCCCATTACAAACACGTTTCTAGAGTTTCCTTTTTTCACCTCCAGAATATTGTCAAAATTAGAACTATACTGTCCAAGCCTGGCTCTGAAAAAAATAGTCCATGCTGTTGTTTCTTCAAGGTGGGACAATTGTAATTCTTTACTATTAGGAAGTCCACAAATTGCAGTTAACAGCCTGTGAGGGAGACACCCTGCCTACTTTTAAGACCGGGTCATTTTGATAAAGCTTCTAGTTAAAGTGGTTTAGGTTACCCTGAGCTATCTCTGTAGTTATTTTCCTGTGATAGGCTTGCGCTGCCAGACGACATTAAGACCTATTTCCCTCAATCAGCTGAATTATCATACTATTCTCCAATTTTGCATCACTGCTGTTATTTCAACTTTTAACTTTATGTTCTCTCTGGTTTTTTCTCTTCATATTAGCTGGATTTGGCCTGGCATTCTGTGAATCTGTGACAACATCACAGCTCAGCTGTTGGGTGCAACGGTTAAGCTATTGCTGTCAACAACATCCTATAGATGATGCAGCTGGCCCTGTGTCTCAGAGTCTAACCTTGTTACCCCTCTCCTAGATATAGCTATTACCTGAGACTTTAGTGCTAATAACTCAATGTGCTTTGTTTCATCCTCTTGACATGAAAACTGGCTCAGAGCCTATCTACTTTACTGTGAGTTTTTCGAAGACACAGCCACCTGTGATGGTCGTCTGCCATTACCCTCTCTAATATAGAAAGTCTTCCTGGATCAGTGCTCCTGTATACTTTCGGTGTGTATGCTCTGGAGGAGGGAGACTGGTTTGGGAGCCTCAGGATCACATCGCTTCTTGTGGATGACGTGGTTCTGTTGGCTTCTTCGAGCCATGACCTCCAATCTGGAGCGGTTAGCTGCCGAATGTGAAGAGGCTGGGATGACAGTCAGCACCTCTAAGTTAGAGAGGAGGTGACTCTCATCCCAGCCTCAGGCCATGGTCCTTGATGGAAAAAAAGTGGACCGCCCCTCTGGGATGGTAAGTCTCTGCCACAAGCAAAGGAGTTTAAGGAGCTTAATGTCTTGATCATGAGTGATGGTAGGATAGAACAAGACATGATCAGACAGATTGGGATTGCAATCTACAGTAATGCAGGTGCTGCCCTGGTCTGTTGTGGTGAAGAAAGAGCTGAGCCAAAAAGTAATTTACCGGTTCATCTACTTACCAACCCTCACCTTAGGTCTTGAGGTTTGGATCATGACCAAAATAATGAGATCCTGGATAAAAGCGGTCAAAATTAGCTTCCTGGGCTCAGCCTTAATGATAGGATGAGGAGCTGTTATCTGCGGGGAGCTCAAAGTAGAGCCACTGCTTTTCCTCATCAAAAGGAGCCAGTTGAGGTGGTTTGGGCATCTGATCAGGATACCCCCTGGGCCCCTCCCTTTGGGAGGCTTCTGGGCATGTCCCACTGGGAAACGACCCCGGGGAGGACCCAGAACTTGCAGAAGGGGCTATATAACCCGTTTGGCCTTGAAACACCTTGGGGGGGGGGGGGGGGGGGGGGGGGGCCCAGAATGATCTGAAGGATGATGCTGGGGGGATGGATGTTTCTCACCTGGACCTGTTTCTCTAATATTAGATAAGAGGAAGACAATGGATGGGTGGATGAATGCTCGAATACTGTTGTATCAGGCTTCTGTTAGAAATGATTAGACTCAATTAATTCGTAATGAAGTTTCTGAGAACACCAGCAAACGTCAAACTAGTTTTTATTATTTGAACTTTATTGACAGTTATTCAAAAAGTTCATGTTGACAGGCTTTCATTCACCTTAGCTTTGCACCCTTGGCCCCCATATCCCTTCTGTATCGTCGGCTTTTTATATATAATTCTGAACCTATGTCCGTCTCTCAGATTTCAAGAATAGTCCAACAGCTGAGGTCATCACATTGTTCTGTTTACAGCATTCCTCCCAATTTTTTCAACGAGGTTTTAATGCTATATGTCCATGGATTTAGAATCTTGTTAACACCTCTCTTTCCCTTGGTTGTGTTCCAGCTGGTTTTAAACCAGCAGTAGTCAACCCTCTTCTCTTCTACTGTTTTCTTACACTTTAGACAAATATCTAAATAGCCGTATCTTTGTCGACATTTAGAGAAGATGCAAGAGCACCTGCAGCTTTATGATATTCGTGAGAAGATTCAGTTTAGTTTTAGTGACCTGTCAACACAAAAATGGGTTTGACTATAAATGAAAAGCTTTTTACTCAGATAGGGGGTCCTGTCCAGACAAAGCAGCCATGAAACCAACAATATTTGAAACCTGCTCACAGAGTGGGTAAGACTGAAGCCACCCTTAGCAATGGCTTCTTCTGGACACCCCTATCCGTATTACAGGCTACACATTGGCATGATTGCAAATGTGAGCCAACGTAGACCTCACCACTCTCTTAACATGCATCCGTTACCCAACAATGGTGGACTTTGAAGATGGGGTTGTGTTTTAGACAGTTAGCAATTTGTTCTGAATTTTACAATAAAGCATTCTGCACCTTTACTGTATTTGTGTGGACTGCCTTATCATCGTCGGTACACACAAATGCCTATTTTCTCTCTCCTGTGTTTGTTGTGCTTACCCTGCTCTTCTTACTTCTTCTTTATGTCTTTGGCAATGTTACCCTGCCACTCCCTGGCATGGCATAGGTGTTACAGCTCATCCATATGGTTTCATCTTTATGCTCAAACCTTTGTGTGGGCATGCATTATTTGGCTACATGTGGATGTAGCATAGGTCTTGTCACTGCACTGAAACTGTTTCTCAAGGTGTACAATGAATTACTTTAATCTGCTAATTCAGCTGTTTTAGTTCTTCTTGATCTTACTGCTGCTGCTGACACTGTAGATATTGGTATTTTAATATCAAGGCTGGAGCAGTCTGCTGTATTAAAGGCACAGCCATTCATACAACATACTTAGGTTTTACTTAACCAAAAGTTTCTATGCTCAATTGAGACAGTTTATCCCACTGATCCTCTTGTGCTCTTCTTAAATAGGTATACCAAAAGGTTGTTTATTGAGTCCAATTTATCCATACCTTCATTTTACAGAAAATTAAGGTGTCCTCCCTTTTTATGTGCATGACATTGAGATTTATCTCCCATTAAAATCCAGCAGATCCCAGTTGGCGAAGGGTTTGCTCAAGTGCTTTTCAGATGTGGGATCATGGATGGATATGAACTTTATTTAAATCAGGCTTGTCCAACTCCAATCCCCAAGTGACGATCTCGGGGATTGGAGTCAGACATGCCAGTTTTAGATCTGTTCCTGCTCCAATGCATCTGATTCAAATAAATGGTTTAACTTCTCAGTCTGTCATCAAGGTCTGCAAATTAGGTTCTGCTGCGTTGAACCAGGACAACACCTAAAACAGCTAGGACACTGACCGTTGACTGACTTTGGATACTTGATTTAAATAATTAAAACCTCAAAAAGTTCAAAAGTTCTATGCCCTATAGACAGTCTTGGAGTGACCACGAAAGGCAAATGAATACGCAGGGTTGTAAAGGTACCTCTGAGTGCATCAGGTGCAGTCATTCTACTCTACTTCAACTCTACTCTACTTCACGGTACTTGTTGAGTGCCATCTAGAATTTTAGAAGTTCTTCCATGACTCTACTGAAAGTATTAGACAAGCTCTGAGAATTCCAGTACCTGGTAAGTGCAAGAACATATCAGGCAAGTTTGAATAAAATACAGGTGTATTTCAAAAGAGCTAACTAAAATTCCATGCAAGTTCTAAAAAGCAACATGCACGTTCCATGAATGTTCCAACCAAATTCTAGAAAGTGCCTGGTAAGTTGAGAGAAAATCCTGTAAAGCTCCTTGCAAATTACTGAAGATTATGGTTTGCAAAATTTTGTGGTATCTCTGTTTTTGTTTTCAGTGTGTAAACTAATACACAGTAAAAAAAACAAAACATCTAATTTGTATGTCATTTAAATGATCCACCACTCTCATGTTGTTATGTATTCTTTGTACATTCTTATGTTTTGGTTTATGTTTTCAGCAGCCAAGGGATCCTGTTTATAGACGAGATAGGCCTATCAGTAGGATAAATTATTGTTTTTAGAGCAATAAATTCTATACATTTCTTTATACCCTAAACTTGTTCAATGAATAGTTTTGTAAATATTTTATACATTAAATCACAGATATTTTTTTATCAATCCATCTGTTAGTCTTAATAGTCTCAGTCTATAATGTACATACATTTTTACCTAACATTTTGCCACACTATTAAAAGTGGTCTGTCAGCTGAGGTAATTAAGGTACTACTAAGACTTTCTTGAGAGATCATCAACATATTATGAAAACCTAACCCTAGATCACGTTAGGGATGAAAACTGTCATCCCTATAAGACAATTAAAAATAAAACATCAGAAGTCCCTAGAGCAAGCAAAGAGGATGGACGTTAAGTCTGCCTCCATCAAGAGAAATACTGAAGGAGGGGATTTTAAGCAGCCAACATCCTAGTCAGAACTCACAGAACCTTTGTGCACCTTTTTGTGAAAGGTAGGCTGTGTGTAAAATTAAAATTATCATTTACTTTACTATTACAGCTTTACTTATATTTAAGCTACATTTTTACTTTTTTTAAAAAAACACAGAAAGCATAACACTTAGGAAGTTTTTGTAAATGTAATGGAATACATACTTAGGGGTGACTTGAAAGAAAAACAGTAAACAAGTAGCAGGATATCAAAATTGACATGGTTAGCTGTAGTATATAACTACCATAATGATAGCATAATAATTTGTGATTTTTGTGATATTAGATATAATTACTGCTCATACATAAATACTTCTTATAAGATTAGTTATAGTTTGCTCCATTGTATTTTATGCTTTTAATTTTTTTAAAGGTAATTTCTTCAACATCATATCAGAGATGAATCAAAGCAGAGTAACTGACTTCATACTAACTGGATTTCCTGGGCTTCATCAGGAATATTATGGTCTTGTGTCATTTGTTTTATTCTTAGTGTATTTCGTAACAGTGGTGGCAAATGTTACAGTTTTTTTCCTATTTGCAACTAACCGGAGTCTTCACAAACCCATGTACTACATCATTTTAAATGTGTCCGCATGTGATCTTCTCTTTAGCACAACAACTTTACCTAAAATCATCAGCAGGTACTGGTTTCAATCGGGGAGAATTTCCTTTAATGGTTGTTTTGTCCAGATGTACTTTGTTCACTATTTGGGTTCAGTAAATTCTTTTATTTTCTTACTGATGGCTCTTGATCGGTACTGTGCTATCTGTCATCCTCTCCGATACACGACTATCATTAAAAAATGCACAATTCACATTCTCAGCGTGACTGCATGGATTGTTGGTATTGGAGCCCCATTAGCATTAGTGATTAGAGCATATCCTCTTCCTTATTGTGGATCAAATGTCATCAATCACTGTTTCTGTGATCATATTGGAATAACAGTTCTGGCCTGCACTGACAGAAGCCCTTATTCCTTTACTGCTTTTGTGGGGGCAATGCTTACACTGTTAGGACCTCTGGCATTCATAGTTTTTTCATACGGCTCAATATTTGTAGAAATAAGTAAGGTAGCAGATCCAAAAAGTTGTGTGAAGTCTCTGTCAACATGTAGTACCCAGCTGATAATAATCTCATTGTACTATGTGCCCCGATGTTTTGTGTACCTAGCTAGCCAGGTCGGCATAACATTTAGTGCTGGTTTGCGAATAGTAATTATAATGCTTTATAGCCTTGTCCCTCCAATGATAAACCCACTCATATATTGCTTACGAGCTAAAGACATCAGGCAGTGTTTGATTAAACAATTCTACATAACAACTGGACGTCAAAAAGCTCAAGTTTTCGCAGTCAGTAATTGACAGATCATTACATTGATTTAATATCACCCATTTGTTTTTATGTTGAATATTTCCCATTGGAAACCCTGCCCTAAAAATGGGTTACTGTTTTTAAAATAAAAAGAGAACAGTAAACATTGGCTTGTTTTCTCCAATAAGTCCTTTATATTTTTGTTACTTAAAAACAGGGCTAAGAACATTTGTAAATTTGTTTTATAGTGTTTGATTGTTTGATTGCTTTTTGTTTTCTCCAGTATTGACCTCAAAATGTGTCATACATTGTGCTAGGAAATTTAACTGAAAAAAACAAACAAACTGTATTGACATGGTCATATTCCTTAAAATCAAAATGACAGTTCAGTGCATTAATTATAAATAATCTTATTGCCTTCAACAATACCATACTGAAAGCTCTATCCTCAAAATCTATCAAAGAAAAAAAGTAAAATGAGCACAAGATTAGTAAACAGTGGATGTTTTTTGTTTTTGTTCATCACTCCTGTCAACTGCCAAACTCAGACTCGTCACTCAGATTGCCAGATGGAGAAGCGCTGTTCTCCATCTGGGTCAAGGCGCCAGCCAACGGAGGGGAGCAGGACGCGGGGGACGGGTTCCACAATTAGTGGAGACCTGAGATGTCCCAGGAGAGGGGGTAGCCCAAACCCACCCTGACAAAAAGACAAACAGAAAACCAGGTGCACATCCCACCCTAGTGCCCTCACATGCAAACACTCTAACCCATAAAAAAAGGAGAAGCGTGATTCATCACTCCTGAAAACGAACCTCCACTGCTCTTGAGTCCAGGGCTTTGCATTGCGCTTTGCACTCCATGTGCTGATATATGGCTTGGATGCAGGTGTCAGAAAGCTCTCCACGCACTGTTCATGACCTAATCTGAAGGCCACGCGAGATTAGGAGGTCTGCAGAGATTGACTCTGCAGAAAGTTTGTGATCTCTGTGCTCCATTGGCCTCAGCATCCACAGCCCCCTCTCTGTCAGTTTACCACCTCTGTGGGGATTGCTTTCAGCAGCAGGGACGGAGAAACCAGTTAGAGTCAAGGGATCGATGGATGGTGCTAAATCCAGGGATATTACTGAGCAAAACCTGTCCGTCTCCTAGTGATTCGAGACTGGGACAAAATTTGACTTTCTTGCAGGACAGCCCGAAGCATACAACAAAAGCAACGTTCGAGTGGTTTAAGGGGAAACATATAAGTCTGTTGAAATGGTATAACCAAAGTTCACATCTCAATCCAATTCAAGGTCTTTGGTTAGACTTGAAGTCTGCTGTTCACAGGCGAAAACCCTGATAAAATGAAGAAGCTGGAGTAGTTTTGCCATGAGGGTATAAGCAAGCTCAGAGACGTATCCATAGTGACATCCAGCTATAGATGTTGATTCTACAAAGCATTGACTTTATGAGAGGTTAACAGTTATCTATCAGGAATGCAAGTTTTCTCTTGTATCATGAGGGTCTTTCCATGGCATGAAGGGGTATGTTTTTACAATATGCTGAATTTAAAAACACGTCATTGTGCCACTTGTATTGAGTACAGACTGAATTGACAAAAAAATAAAATGGATGCCCTTCGCTTTTTTGTCACACATTCTTGCCTTCCAAGCACATCAATAAGTTTTGGTTGAGAATTTGACGCTGCACCACCATGCAGCATGGCTGGGTGGGTGATATTTAGGCGATAACTTAAAAAGGTTGTTCAGTGTTAATATTTAAAAACAGCACCACATCAAAGTAATCATAAATATCAAAGCAAACATTAAGGAACCAAAACCAGTTATACCCTGAGATACAGGCTAGATCAAAAATAAATCACTGTTCAGCTTTATTTAAGATATCATAAAGCCTTATTTTGTTTTTTTGTTCCTGCAAAGCACTTTGCATTATCTTTGTACTGAAATGTGCTATACAAATAAATTTGGCTTGCCTTTGCCTTGCTCCAATTTTCTGCTTCTCACCTCATGCTCTTGTCCCTTCTCATTTGTCCCTCCCTCCTCCTCACTCCTTACTCTTATGACTGCCATTATCCTGTCAGCTCAATGACCTTGACTAACACTGGCCTCTTTAGCTTTCAAATTAAGTTGGTTTTGTAGCCGCGCCGTCTGGATGGGAACCCCTATCTGATCAAGAAGTTAACTGGATACAACTAAACCCCAGCTTTGTATGGATGGAGCCTATTTCTTTGACAACTGTCATGGTCTAGCTCCTCTTAACTATGAGCAGCGACGCCTTTTTTGGATGGCGGCCGCACTACAACACAAAAAGAAGGTCTGTCTAACAAAACATCATCACTTAAACTGATATAAAACCTTTTAATCTAATAAACCGTCATTTGGCAATAATTGTGTCAATTGTTTGCATCCTTATTATGCATGCTAAGTTTTTTTTGTTTTGTTATTTTGGCCTATTTGTTTGTTTGTCACAATAAAAAAAATACATCATCAAAGTTGTAGGCACGTTCTGTAAAATAAAAGGCGCGCACTCTAAAACAATCCATTTTAATTCCTGATTCTGAGACAATAGTACATCAAAATGCTAATGGGTAAATACTTTTGCAAGGCACTGTCATCTTTTTATGGTTTTGGAAGCATAGCTATTGGAATTGGAAGACCTGCTCCATGCTGTTGAAAAACCAGCAGATATCTGAGCCTCCTTAGCTTCGTTGAGAAAATTTTATGAATTGCTTTTAGCAACCAGCTGATCAGATCCATCGTTTTCGATTCGGATGATTTGCAGAAAAAGACTCTGTGAGAGTTACACAGCATGCAGACAGAGAGGCATGCAGGAGAGGTCCAGGGGAGGAGAGGTGCAGAAGAGTGTCCGCCTTCGCAGAGAACAGGGGGAAAAAAAAACTCACGAGCAGAATTCAGCTGTGCACCATGAACTTGATCTCAGCGGAGCCGTGGGGCAGATGCGATGCATGACCTTGATTATAACAGATCAGGGAGCCGTGGTGGGGAGCAGACACCAGACAGGTACAGAATCATGACGATATGCTAAACGCCATCCTAGCAAAAACATTTCAGTGTTCCCTTTGACTCCTGTCTTAATTTTAGAGAGGACTAACCCATTTTTACTGCAGGCTTTTAAAGTTGTTGTAAATCATGAGGTGGGTAAATTTGGCTTCAGAAAGTAAAGCCCCTGTCTAATTTAACCAGGGGATTTTAAACCAATGGTCTCAAACTCAAATCCTTCAGATGTGTCCCTTGCCTTGTACACCTGAATCAAATAGATAAACTACCTAACTAGCATGCAGTCAAGCTTTGCAGGGCTCTGCTAATGAGCTCTTGCTAGAGTCAGGTGTGTTGAAGCACACACGTCTAAAAGCTGTAGGATAAAGGACTGGAGTGTGAGACCATTGTTTTGAACATTAGTCTCTGTCTATGCTGCGGAGCTAGAGATGCAACTGGTTAAAACTAACCTCTGTACAGGCTTTAACTTATTAGACATGTATTACTTACCTCTGCTGTAAATAAAACATAGACCTGTTCTCAATTGGGATGCCCTACTGAATTGTATTTGACCTGTTAGATTTCAAAGCTGCATTTGGCCAGTTAGAATATTTTCTAACAGATGCTCAAGGACTGCAGGGATCTACTAGTTACAGGACTAGGCTCATTTAGATCATATTTCTCTGACATATTTCAGTTTGTTTGTATTAATAACAAACCTTCTCCATGCACCAGAGTTAATTATGGAAAACCACAGGGTTCGTTGCTTGGGCTAATTCGCTTTATTAAACATATGCTTCCACTTAGTAAACTTATAAAACAGCATTGGATTAATTTCTTTTTTTTATGCTGGTGATCATTAGCTATATTTATCCATAAAGACTAATAAACCAATTGGTTAGTTAAACTACAGTTGTGTCTTGAAAACATAGAAACCAGGATTACTTTTAATCACTTTCTTTTAAACACATACTAGACAGAACCTGCCGTCTTTTAGTCATCCATTAGTCTGTAGCATTAACTTGGTCCCCACCAATAAATGCAAACAACCTCTGTCTCATCTTTGTTCAGGACATGCCATTTAAACTCCACATTAAACAGGTTTTGGGGTCATTTTTCTTTCACCTCTGCAATATTGCTACAATTTTAAACATCTTGTCCCACATTAACTTAGAACAACTAGTCCCTGAATTGTGTACCTCAAGGCTAGACTATTGCATTCCTTTACTATTGGGAAATTTTTCAATTTGTTCAAAATGCTGCCGTGGGAGTTGTGCTGAAAATTAAAAGCAAACTTTATATTTATCCACTTTTACCTTCTGTTCATTGGCTGCCTAATAAATTCTGAATATATGTATCTTTCTTACAAAGACAGCCATTAAAAATCAACTTCCTTCATGTATCTATGCATTCATCCACCCATTTGTAGACTGTATTGATAACATGGATTGAATTGTAATGTGTGTAAATAAAATGGAATCTTTGTGACTGAGCTCAACTGACAACATATGTCTGCTTATAAATTTAATTATTAATTTTGTAAAGAGCCTTGCAATTACCGTAGATGTCTTAATTGATGTTGAATTAAGTTAACTGAGAATTTGTATTTGGTGGTAAACGCTAGGTATTTGAGGCTGGAAAGCCTCCTTGGCATCACTCTAATCTTTAGCTCCCTCCACAGATTAGCTATCATATTTAAATTGGGATTCGGTCTCAGACACTTAAAAATGTTAAAATAATTTCCAGTCAGAACAAACCTGTTGGTAAAATTAAAAGATTATTTTTTGATAATCGGACAGGGTATGGAAAAGGTTAGCCTTAACTTTATTTAGCCAGAGAAAAGCGATTACTGTTTTTGTGCTTCACCATATTGATTGGTCCGCCATGGTCATGTTTATAATAATTTGCAATTTTTGAGTTGCAATGGTTATTTTATTTTGGTTTCAGGTTGCCTGGACTCAATGGATGCAGCCTGTGATTGAATAGGAGGAAACCTATAATAAAGCCTTATTATGCTTTGTGAGGCTCTATCTAGTATCTATCAGGAGTCAAAAATTAATAGATCAGAGAAATACCAACACATTTATGCTCTCAAAGCCAAGAATAATTTATTGAGAAATGCTGATTTATAATAATTTGTATTGATGATTGAGTAATCCTATTAAATAGAATAATAATGTGTTGTTTGAATTATCCTTACTGTCATTTAAAAAGAAGAAGAATATGCTGCATTATGACTCATAAAATGTGTGTACTCATAACTAATCCATCATAGGATCATAGGGATGGCACCTGTGTTTCATTTGATGAAAAAAAAAAAGAAGAAAATCCTCTAAGGAGTTAGAGATGATTAGACAGTTATTTCACCTTAACCAGTGTCATAAAGCAAGTAAGTTTAAGCAGTCAACAAACATGTGAGACATCATATTTCCTGCTACTCTGTTCGTGAAAGGTAGTTGTATGCTTTAAAGCGTTTCTTTAACATCATGTCACAGAATCAAAGCAGAGTGACAGAATTTATTCTTGTTGGTTTTCCTGGACTTCACCAAGAATATTATGGTCTTGTATCGTTTGTTTTATTCTTAGTGTATGCGATAACTGTGATAGCAAATGCTACAGTTTTTTTCTTATTTGTAACTAACCGCAGTCTTCACAAACCCATGTATTACATCATTTTAAATGTGTCTGTATGCGACTTTCTCTTTAGCACAACAACTTTACCTAAAATCATCAGCAGGTACTGGTTTCAATCAGGGAGCATTTCCTTCATTGGTTGTTTTGTCCAAATGTGCTTTGTTCACTATTTGGGCTCCGTAAATTCTTTTATTTTCTCACTGATGGCTTTTGACAGGTACTGTGCTATCTGTCATCCTCTCCGGTATATAACTGTTCTTAAAAGCTCAACAGTCCACATTCTCAGTGTGACTGCATGGAGCATAGCTATTATAGTCCCTCTTATATTAGCCATCAGAGCATATCCTCTTCCCTATTGTGCATCAAATATAATCAATCATTGTTATTGTGATCATATTGGAATAACACTTTTGGCGTGCACAGACAGAACCCTATATTCTTTTCCTGCATTTACAAGTGCAATGATCATACTGCTTTTACCCCTTTCATTTATAGTTTTCTCATACTGTGCTATACTTATAGCAGTAAGTAAGGTAGCAGATTCCAAAAATTGTGTAAAGTCTCTGTCAACTTGTAGTACTCAATTGATAATAATCTCACTGTATTATGTACCTCGCTGTTTTGTGTATTTAACTAGCCATGTTGGCATTCAATTTAGTACTGATGTGCGAATAGTAATTATTATGCTTTATAGCCTTGGTCCTCCAATGGTAAACCCACTCATTTACTGCTTAAGAACCAAAGACATCAGAGAGTGTTTGGTGAAACAATTCTGCATAAGTACTGGACACCCAAAAGCTCAAGTGTCAGTGGTTACCAACTGAAAGATAAGTGGATTTATTTTGTGTTAACCTTTTGTTTTCATGTCCAAAGATGTAACATCAGAAGCCCTATCCTGAAAATGGATGGATTATTTCAAATAAAAAGAGCACAATGACAATAAACTGTGGATTTTTAAGAGGTCTCACAAATTTCAGTTAGTTATAACTTCCATAAACATGTATCCTAGCATTTGCCTGTTAATCATTTGACCATGAAAAACGCATAATTATTTTGCTCAGAAAAGTAACTATAAAAACTTGTAATCCATAGCCTCTAAAACCCTATTTTGTTTGTTAGAAAATACAAGGTTAATAATCTTTGTCTGCATAAAGGAAAAACAAATTAGTTACAAAGCAGGGATTATGCTAATGTGTTTAAAAGTTATATTTTTATTAAATGAGTAAAATCCTGGATTAAAGCAAAAAAACATTACAAAATAGAAACAAATCTGGCATTTTGGGATCCATGTCTCTTGTGAGACAAACACCAGAGATTGTTTGACTTCAACTTTTATGCTTTTATAATGGGAAAATTATTTAAATTCCCCATGATCTGCGGTTCAAGATTTTAACATTTAGCCATTGCAGCATAAACAATAATGATACATGTGCAAAAGCAGTATATTTACTTTTATTCTTTTGATACTTTTAGCGAAAATGTGACCAATACTAAATAAGTATTAATCATGTAAGTGACAAATAATTTTTTCCATATGCTTTTTTGAAAGGCTCATGGTTATGGCAAAAAATATGTTCTACTAATAGCTGCAGTTGCAGCAATATTTTTATTTTGCTTTTGTTTTTAAAACTATTGATGAACTCTGATGGCATCATCTTTAAAAAGCAACAAAGGAAATGCTGTGTAAAAATACAGAGAATTAATTCATTTTGAATATTCTCTGTTCTTATCATGGGAGAGTGGGATTTATTTGACTCTTTGTAGTTTTATATTTCTGACAATTGTCACAAATTTAATATTTCCTCAGCATTGTAAATTTGTTTCAAGTTGTTTTCTCCATAACCTTGCTCAATACACATTGTTTATGTCATAAATGAAAGTAACAGTGTAGTATATGACTACAATGATTTTCTGTTGTTTACCAATATGTTTTCATATATATCCTTATAAGTTTTATTTACACTTACTACTCATTAGAAAATTTTTATTCAAAAAAATATTCAGTAATATGAAGGACTTTGGATAATTTCTCATATTTGTAGGTTTTTTTACATACAAAATAAAGCATTCAATGCGTTCTTAATGTAATGTTGTGTGACAGAGCAAAGCAATCTATAATTGTAATGTGGAAGGAAAAAAAGTATAAAGTTTTATAATTCTCAACGAGTAAAATTTTAAAACATGCAGTGTGCATTTTAATGTATCCCTCATTGACAATGATATTCCAGTTAAATCCTGTGCAACCAGGTGCCAGGAAATCACCTAATTACTAAAGAGAGTTCCCCTGTTTCTAATGTAACCCTGTCAACAGCTGTTCTAGTGCAGCGCTCGCTTTGAGTGGTCAGTATGACTGGAAAGGTGCTATATAAATTCAGTCCCTTTACCATTTACCATTTAGTGAGGACTCAAAAATGTGTGCCTTACACCTTTCCTGCTTTTATCTGTGCAATAATCACTGCTATTACCTGTTATTTTTACAGTGTTCTCATATTGTGAAATTCTTATAGCTGTAAGGTAGCAGACACAAAAAAGTCTCAATATGTAGCATCCAGCTGAAAATAATCTCACTGTATTATTTACCTAGATGTGTCATGCTTTTAGAAACCAATGTTACTATTAAATGTAGTGCTTTTCAGCCTTGTTTCTCTGATGAAGCCACTAAAAACAACCTAAGAGCTAAAAACATCAGAGAGTCTTTGGTGGACTAAACACCATAAATTGGTTTCATCAGTCAGTAGCTGATACTTGATCATGTATAATTTCCCCCTTGTCAATTTTAAAAGTTCCATCCATTGTCTTTACCCACTTATCTGTACAGGGTCACAGGAGGGCTGGTGCCTATCTCCTGTGGTCAACACTCTAGACAGGCTGCCAGTCCATCGCAGGGCAACACAGAGACATGCAGTATATACAACCATGCATGTGCACACTCACACAGACACCTAAGGACAATTTGGAGAGACCAAAAAACCTAAGAGTCATGTTTTTGGACTGTGGGAGGAAGCCAGAGTACCCAGAGAGAACTCTTACATGCACATGCAAACCATGCAGAAAGACCACTGGCTGAGATTGGAACCCATGACCTTCTTGCTTCGAGGCAGCAGTGTTACCAGCTGTTCTACAGAGTCAGGTTCCCAAGCCCATACTGTGAGTGGAGGTGAGTCCAATATGTCTGGTTAGTCATGCTTAACCTCACACAGCATCTCTGGCTTCTTTCCACAACCTAAGAAAAAATCCAGATCCCAAAACACCAGAGTCTGTCATCAAAAAGAAAACACACAAACTGACACCACAGTAAGTTAAGTTGATTTAGGCAAAAATACAATATCTGGTGAGAAATGACTCAGGCCATTATTTTAGGAAGGTGACGATTTAGTTACCAATATAAATAAATTTGCCTTGCCTTGCCTTGCCTAGTTCACATTGTGCCTGGCCCTCACTCCTTCTCCTGGTTGTCCCATGTTGACATGACCTAATGCCTTTCAGTGCTGCACTTGGCCAAGTTTCAAGAGCCAAGAAAGTTTTTAGCGTTATAGATCCCTGGATTTAAATTTTTGTTAACACCTCTCTTTCTCTGGGTTGTGTTCCAGGTGCTGTAAACCCGCAGTGGTCGGCTCTCTTCTTAAGAATAACAATTTAGCAGGTTACATCCAACTGCTGTCTTGCACTTTAGGCCGATTTCCAAATGGCTCTTTCTTTCTAAATGTTGGTTTTAAGTTAGCTACAGGATCACCTGGAGTTTGACGATATTCATGAGAAGTTTCATTCCAGCTTTAAGTCACAGCACTAAAACTGCACTTCTCGTGGTTGGCAATGGTTTCCTTTTAACTGCCAATTCAAGCAATTCAGCTATTTTGATTCTTCTTGATCTTACTGCTGGATTTGACTCATAGATCATGACACATTAATATTAAGATTGGAGCCATCTATTGGTATTAAAGGCACGGCCAAATATGGTTTAAATTCAACTTATCCAACAGAGGTTAATCTGTTCATTTGGGACAGTTTTCATCTTCTGTTGCGCCTTGATATGCGACAAAGCTCTTTATTAGGTCCTATTTTGTTCTCTCTGTACCTACTCCTTCTGTGGTCCATTATGCAGGATCATAACATTTTTATGCAAATGATATTCATGTTCTTTCATGTATCTTCCATTAAAATCCAACCAATCTCAGTTAGTAAGGAATCTGCTCAAGTGTTTGTTTATTTCACATGCGAGAGCATGGATGGGGATGAACTTTCTTTTTCAATGATAAATCAACTGAGGTCATTTTATGTGGTAAAGCTGACCTGCTGACAGGATACAGCAGTGCAGTATGATCACTGGACTCTTCTGGGTGTGTGTCAATGAGGATTCTTGGGGTGATCCTTGATTCAGATTTTAAGTTATATAAACAGGTCAGTGCAGTAGTCGTATGTAGCTTTTATTATCTGAGGCCTATGAGGATGATCCTCAATTCAATTCAATCAAATTGTATTTATATAGCGCCAATTCATGATACACGTCATCTCAAGGCACTTTCCAAAGTCAAATTCAATCAGATTATACAGATTGGTAAAAACGTTTCCTATCTAAGGGAACCCAGTAGATTGCATCAAGTCTTGACAAGCAGCATTTACTCCTCATGAAAGAGCGTAGAGCCACAGTGGACAGTCGTCTGCATTGTCCATGGCTTTGCAGCAATCCCTTATACTGAGCAAGCATGAAGTGACAGTGGAGAGGAAAACTCCCCTTTAACGGGAAGGAAAAACCTCCAGCAGAGAACCAGAACCCGGCTCAGTGTGAACGGCCATCTGCCTTGACCAACTGGGGGTTAGAGAAGACAGCGTAGAGACACAATAAGAGAGACAAAAAAAGCACACATTGAACCTAGCAATATTTTGTACATTATATGGTAACAGCGGATGATCTGTCTTCCCTGGATGATGTCGCAGGTAACAGAACGCTAGACCAGGTGTACCTACTATGATGAAGAAGAAAAAGGCATGTATTGAAGAGCAAAATTTTGACAATACTACGTTTCCCGCTGTGGACCAACCTGGATATTACAAATTTTTCAGTGAGACTGGGTTGGAATAAGACCCATTGCTTCAATCAAATTCACACAACTATTGCCTTTATTTTATGCACATAATAAAACATTACTTGTAAATCAAAATAATCAATTTAGTCTAGATGCAAGGTACATAATTTTACATATTAACATTTCTTTTTTTAAGGAATTATAAATGATAAGGATGATGAGAAAAAGATGATCTGTAAACTTTTCTGGGTCATGTGGGAATAAAACCCTCTGAGGATGCACCTGTTTAGATATAACAAGCAAATATTAGCTCTCAATCTGCTTTTGCTCTGAGACTTCACCTGCTGAGCTGCCTCATCAAGGTAAGATTTGTGATTTTATAACTTAGTTTTTTTACATAACACTGCCAGTTACTATGGGAGAACACATGATGTATGTGATACTGTGGAAGCTTGAGTGCAAATTAATTCAATTGGAAATTCTTATCAATGTACAGCTTAGTTCTAAGATTATTGACAGCTGCATTAATGTAATGTTTATTATTCATCAGTAATAATTAATTTAATTGTTAAGATTTGCAGGTTTACTGAAACATACAAGCGAATTTGTATTCTTTTTATATGGAAAAGCTGTAAATTCTGTTTGAATACATACTGATTAACCATCTTTCACTGATATTCTTGCTGTGTTTCAAATACAAACAAAGGCATCTAAACTTATAACAATTCCTTACAGGGATTTGGGATAATGGTGCTTGGCTCGAACATCACAAGGATACGAAGTTTTATCATCCTTGGGTTCCCTGGACTCTCTCCACAGTACTATGGCCCTGCATCAGCACTACTTTTTCTCATCTACCTAGCTATTTTACTAGGAAACATTTTCATTTTAGTGTTTGTCATCTGTGAAAAATCCCTTCAAAAACCTATGTACTTGGTCTTTTGTCACCTTGCATTAACTGATTTATCATTTGGCACCGTTACACTCCCAAAGATCATATCAAAATATTGGTTCGGAGATAACATGATATCATTTTCCGGGTGTTTTACACAGATGTTCTTTGTTCACTATTTAGGGTCAGTAATGTCTTTCATGTTACTGGTAATGGCTCTGGATAGATTTGTTGCAATTTGTATTCCACTGCGGTATCCTGTCCTAATCACGAATAACATTATATTCACTCTTTGTGGATCTGCTTGGTTTTTACCCCTGCCTTTAATGATGATCATATTATTCCAAGCCCTCAGTTTATCTTACTGTCGGTCAAATATCATTCTGCAGTGCTACTGTGACCACATCTCATTACTAAGTCAGGCATGTGGAAATGATCTTAAAACCGTACAAGTTATTGCCCTCTGTATCGCAATGTTTTGTCTCTTGGTGCCTCTTGCATTTATCTTGATTTCCTATGTTTCTATTATTATAGTCATTTTAAAAATGTCCAATTCAGCAGGGCGCATCAGAACCCTAGCTACTTGTACTCCACAAATTTTCATAACATGCCTTTTCTATCTGCCCAGGTGCTTTGTTTATGTGGCTAACACAGTTGGATTTTCTTTTAGTCTAGATGTTCGCATTTTATTAATTCTGCTGTACAGTCTACTTCCTGCTGCAGTCAACCCGATAATATACTGTTTCAAGACTCAGGATATAAAGCACACTTTAATGAAAAAAATAAAAGCAACCAAAATTGGAATTGAGTTAAAAGTCTGGACCTAGTACCTAACTTGTATCAGGATGTTTGATGAAAAAACGGAAAAAGACATACATCTCTCTCTAATTCTGTACATTAGGTAAATGTAATATGTCATTCCCATGATGCAATTACAAAATGTAAATGCCTGAATTGAATTTCATCTTGTCCTTTTTTACCGTCAGTGTATTTTTGTCTTTAATTTAAAAAGGGAGTGAAATAAACTCTTTAATAAAATAAATTGCATTTAAGTTTAATAAATAATATGCATAGCAATGTGGACAGCACAACATATTGTTGGCATATAGATCTGGGGAAGTGAGGTTGTTGTTTTATCTGGTAGTAAGAACTCTGTTATGTAGAGTGAACTTAAAAGTATCTATCTATCTATCTATCTATCTATCTATCTATATATATATATATATATATATATATATATATATATATATATATATATATATATATATATATATATATATATATATATTAGAGACCTGTCCAGGGTGTACCCTGCCTCTCGCCCGGTGAACGCTGGAGATAGGGACCAGCAACCCCTGCGACCCCATGAGGGATTAAGCGGTTTGGAAAATGGATGGATGGATGGATATATATTAGAGACGAACGTTATAGACAAACACATAACAGGGTAATAATACAAGATAGATTATTCAAAATAGTTAATACCTGGATATTATCCCTACTAAAATTAATTAATCTAAGGTACTCAATTGCGTAAAAATCGAGATAAACTGGCCCATTCACAGTCACCTAAATTGTCCCACTTCCTTGCAGCAGCGCTGCAATAACAGAGGCACAGTCCCTTCATTCCCTGCAGTCTCACTAGACCTTAATTATCATTGTATGCAGGAAGCTTTAAGGCTGTGACGGACTGACGCCCTGTCCAGGGGATACCTGCCTTACACTTAATGAGTTAGCACCATATTTTGGAATTTTTTTAATAAGCAAACTTGTCGAGTACAGCCAGGAAAAGACTGACAGAAGCAAGGCTGTCATGCATCGCCGCCATTGGGCCCTCTGACAACCGCCAGCAGGCAATGCAGGTGAACAGTCTTTCCCAGGGACACGACTGAGACGGTCAGAGCAGGGGATCGAACCAGTAACCCACCAGTTACAGGACGAACTCCCCTAACTTTTACACTCCCCTCGTCCAAGAATAGGACAGGCACAAAAGAATTGTTGAGAGGAAACTTCCCTATAAGACAAATGGACAAAGAAAAATGCTGAACAATCCTACATGCTAAGCTAACTCTAAAACGCTGGTGTTTTTTTTGGGAAATGAATAGATGTTGGTAGAGCTCTTGTATTTTCAACAGTGAAGTAGTAAACCTCCCTCTCAACAATGACAGGGTTATGTCAGTTGGAGCTCTGCCTTCTAGATGCCCTTCCCTGGTACGCAGTTCTGAAACACGAAATGCTCCGTTCTACTGCAGTACAAATCAATGCAGGAAAATGGTGATCAGGTGGCTGACTAAATAAATAATGAAGCAACAACAAATCCGAGTGTCCCCTCCATTGCTTAAAGGCATTGGAGGCAAATGTGACCAAAAAGACAGGTTACAGTGGAGCCAGACTGAAGCAAAAACCCTGCTGCTAGTCGATCACTAGAGAGAATATCAACCTAAGTTACCAGAAAGACAGAAATTGTACAGGGCTGCTGCTGAGTTTTTTTGCATTGACAAGATCATTAGTTACACAGTATAAAATATATCTGGTATACTCCAGATCCATGTTTGTTTTTTGGACAGAATGATTCGTTATTTGTCCCTTGTTGAAATGTATTTGCATCATCAACAAATTGCCAGGCAAATCGAAGCACACAGCGGCACATTAAACATAAGCAACTATAATAAACTAAATGCATGACTGAATAAATGGTACTTACTTCCATTAAAGATGTTAACACTTACACTATCAGTGTCATCCGGTCTAGTGTTTTACCAAACAGGGAAGTTACACTTAAATTATACATTTTTCTAAAGGTCTGTATTGCAAGGAGGGCCCACAACTGCAATAAATAAAAGGAAATATATATAGAAAGGCCCAATAAATAAACCAATACGCTTAAAATGTGGGGGAAAAAAGATAAATAATTTTTATTTAATTTTGGGAAAACCATGCCTGAAAATGTAAACAAGCACACCTTATGAACCAGGGAGAATATGCAAAGACAGAGTGGAGAAATGACAGGCAAACAGAAATGCCAATTAGAAGAAATGAGGAACAGCTGGGACCAAATGATTAGAGACCAATCAGTACGGCAGACTGGACCAGTCTGATATTATTTGCATTGAGTGGAGATACAAACAGCCGCTCCTAATTAAAAAAACTAGCAAGAAAGAAACTGGAGCAAGTTATGTAGCAGAGATGCTGGAAAGAAAGGAGAAACAAATGGAAGGGGTGGAGGAGGAGGGGAGTGTGCATGTTGGGGTGCAAATTGTTGCATGTTTGTGTGCTGTGTGTGTGGGTAAGGGTAAGGGGTGTTGAATGCGGTTTCTGTCTGCAACTGACAGCAGCGCAACAAGCTCCCATTACAGCTGTTGTTGCACAACAGTGGGTTCACAACTTATCCATAAGTCCCTTGAAGGTTTGCAGGGATCTCCAGTACTGTTGGTACTGTACTGTTGGTCTCTAGGCAGCCCAGGTGAGGTGGTTTTGCTTAAATCCTGCCACGATAATTTTGTTGGCCTTATTTCCTGCGTTTAATTTTGTTCATATTAGATTATAAGTTGTGACAAACATATTTATCAGACCTTCATCAAAATACGTAACAAATTATCCTGTGTTGCTTCAAAACGGATGCAACATTAACCAAATAAAGGACGATTACACATTTTATGCGACGGGTGACAACCTACAGATAACTGCACAGACAATGGGTGTTGTTTTGTATCGTCCACCAGGCCCTTACACTCAGTTTTTGGACCAGTTGTCAGATTTCTTATCTGATTTGGTGTTAAATACTGACAGTGGGTGATTTTAACATCCATGTTGACACTGAATGTGATAACCTTAGTGTAGCCTTTAAAACTATCCTAGATTCAATTGGTTTTGCTCAAAATGTGCATAAACCGACGCACTCTCGGCTCCATACTTTGGACCTTGTGCTGACATATGGCATTGATTGTGAAGAATTAACAGTATTCTCTCACAACCCTGTCCTGTCTGATCATTTTTTAATAACATTTGAGTTTAATCTAACTGAGTTCTCCACCCCCAAAAGAGGCTTACATTATAGTAGATATTTATCGGATAATGCTGTATCAAAACTTAAAGAGTCTGTCCCCTTTTTAATATCCTCAGTATTGCAGAAATGCCCTGTAGATGGCAGCAATGCTGTTTCTTCCCAATCACAAATCGATATCTTTGCTAAAAGTGTGACTTCCTCATTGCGTTCTGCATTAGACAATATAGCTCCCTTCAAAAAGAAGGTGATTATTCACAGGAAGCTGGCTCCATGGTTTAATTCAGAGCTGCGTTCCTTGAAACACAATGTTAGGAAATTAGAGAGAAAATGGCACTCTACACACCAAGAGGAATCCTACTTAATCTGGAGGGACAGTCTATTGTTGTATAACAAGAACCTTCGCAGAGTTAGAGCAGCATATTTTTCATCATTAATTGAAGAGAATAAAAATAATCCTAGATTTCTCTTTAGTAAAGTTGCCAAACTTACACAGAGCCACAGCTCTGTTGATCCATCCATTCCCTTAGCTCTTAGTAGTAACGATTTTCTGGGATTCTTCATAAATAAAATTGATGCCATTAAAAATAAAATAACTGGCATCCTCCCAAACATGATTACCTCATCCTCAGTAAGGCAAGGCAAGGCAAGGCAAATTTATTTATATAGCACAATTCAGTACAGGGACAATGCAAAGTGCTTTACATGATTAAAATATAGCAAATTAAAACAGAATAAAAGCAAGTAGGAATAAAATGTAGATAGAAATTAGAACAAAGAAGTGGTGATTCAGTTAACTAGAACAGTTGAAGGCAATCCTAAACAAATGTGTTTTTAATCTTGATTTAAAGGAACTCAGGCTTTCCGCACCTTTACAATTTTCTGGAAGTTTGTTCCAGATAAGTGGAGCATAGGAACTAAATGCTGCTTCTCCTTGTTTAGTTCTGGTTCTAGGTATGAAGAGTAGGCTGGAGCCAGAAGACCTTAGTGGTCTGGATGGTTGATACACCGATAACAAGTCTGTGATGTATTTAGGTGCTAAGCCATTCAGGGATTTATAGACTAACAGAAGTATTTTAAAGTTTATTCTCTGAGATACAGGGAGCCAGTGTAAGGACTTTAGAACTGGGGTTATGTGCTCTACTTTCTTAGTCTTGGTGAGGACGCGGGCAGCAGCGTTCTGGATCAGCTGCAGCTGTCTGACCCACTTTTTAGGCAGACCTGTGAAAACACCGTTGCAGTAATCTATTCGACTAAAAATAAACGCATGGATTAGTTTTTCCAGCTCCTGCTGAGACATCAGTCCTTTAATCCTAGAAATCTTCTTCAGGTGATAGAAAGCCGACCTTGTAACTGTCTTTAGGTGCTTTTGGAGGTTCAGGTCTGAGTCCATCACTACTCCCAGATTTCGGGCCTGATTGGTGGTTTTTAGCTGAAGCAGCTGGAGCTGTGTGCTAACTTTTGATCTCTCCTCTATTGGTCCAAATGTTATTACTTCTGTTTTGTTTTTATTCAACTGAAGAAAATAAGTAAGTAAGGCAGCATTGGAGGAATCTTTAGAACCTGCACAGTGTTTGAACTGTTTAGAAGCAGTAGAGCTTTCTAAGCTATCTAAAAGTTTAGCTTCATCTAAACCTTCTACCTGTATGTTAGACCCAACCAAGTTGTTTAAGGACATATTCCCTTTGATCAGTGGCCCTATTTTGGACATGATTAATCTAGCCTTAGTAAATGAATATGTACCACAGGTTTTTAAAGTAGCTGTTATTAAACCTTTACTTAAGAAACCTTCTCTTGATCAAGATGAGTTAGTAAACTACAGACCTATATCTAATCTTCTTTTCTTATCTAAAATTCTTGAGAAAGTAGTTGCTAATCAACTTTGTGAACATTTACAAAGCAATTACCTACTTGAGGAGTTTCAGTCAGGCTTCAGAGCTCATCATAGCACTGAAACAGCTCTGGTGAAGGTCACTAATGATATTCTTATGGCCTCAGATAATGGACTTGTGTCTGTACTTGTCCTGTTAGATCTCAGTGCTGCATTTTAAACAGTTGATCACAATATTCTCCTACAAAGACTTGAACATACTGTAGGGATTAAGGGGAAAGCATTAGGCTGGTTTAAATCTTATCTGTCGGACAGATTCCAGTTTGTTCATGTTAATAATAAATCTTCCTGAAACTCTAGGGTCACCTGTGGAGTACCACAGGGTTCAGTCCTTGGGCCAATTCTCTTTACTATATATATGCTTCCGATCGGCAAAATCATCAGACAGCATGGGATTAATTTCCACTGTTATGCTGATGACACTCAGCTATATTTATCCATAAATCCTGATGAATCCAATCAATTACTTCGACTGCAGTCATATCTTGATGACATCAAAAGCTGGATGACTTTAAATTTCCTGCATCTAAATTCTGACAAGACCGAAGTTGTAATCTTTGGGCTAGAGTCCTCAAAAAATAAACTTCTTAACCAATTACTTAATCTAGGTGGTATTAACTTGGCCTCTGGTAATAAAGTAAAAAGTCTTGGTGTTATTTTTGACCAAGACATGTCATTTAAATCCCATATTAAACAGGTTTCCAGAGTTTCCTTTTTTCACCTCCGGAATATCGCCAAAATTAGAAACATTCTGTCCAGGAGTGATGCTGAAAAACTAGTCCATGCATTTGTTACTTCAAGGCTGGACTATTATAATTCTTTACTATCAGGAAGTCCACAAAATGTAGTTCAAAGCCTTCAGCTGATCCAAAATGCTGCAGCAAGAGTTCTGATGAAAATCAACAAGCGGGATCATATTTCTCCAATTTTAGCTTCCCTACATTGGCTTCCTGTTAAATCAAGAATAGAATTTAAAATTCTTCTTCTAACGTATAAAGCCCTTAATAAACAAGCTCCATCATATATCAGAGCTCTGATTACCCCGTTTGTTCCTAACAGAGCACTTTGCTCTCAGACTGCAGGTCTGCTGGTGGTTCCTAGAGTCTCTAAAAGTAGAATGGGAGGCAGATCCTTTAGCTATCAGGCTCCTCTCCTGTGGAACCAACTCCCAGTTTTTGTCCGTGAGGCTGACACCCTGTCTACTTTTAAGACTAATCTTAAAACTTTCCTTTTTGACAAAGCTTATAACTAGAGTGGCTCATGTTACTCTCAGCTACCTTTATAGTTTTACTGCTATAGGCTTAGGCTACTGGAGTATATCAGGATCTAATTTTCTCACTCTATTGAGTTCTACTTTTCTTCAATTATGCATTACGTGTTGTCATTTCTGCTTTAACTTTCTGTTCTCTCTCTTTTATCTTCATAGTAGGTACACCTGGTCTGGCGTTCTGTTAACTGTGACATCATCCAGAGAAGACGGCTCACCCGTTATTACCATCTAATGTAGAACAGATTACTGGATCAATGTGGGCTTTTGTGCTTTTTTTGTCTCTCTTGTTGTGTCTCTGCTCTGTCTTCTGTAACCCCCAGTCGGTCGAGGCAGATGACCGTTCAAACTGAGCCCGGATCTGCCGGAGGTTTTCCTTCCCGTTAATGGGGAGTTTTTCTTCCCACTGTCGCTTCATGCTTGCTCAGTATGAGGGATTGCAGCAAAGCCATGTACAACGCAGACGACTCTCCCTGTGGCTCTACGCTTCTCCAGGGGTGAATGCTGCTTGTCGGGACTTTGATGCAATCAACTGGTTTCCTTATATAGGAAATTTCTGACCAATCTGTATAATCTGACCCAATCTGTATAATATGATTGAATTTGACTTTGTAAAATGCCTTGAGATGACATGTTTCATGATTTGGCGCTATATAAATAAAAATTGAATTGAAATTGAATTCCATTAAAACAACTGTCCTGTTGAGAAACTTTGACTTACTTTTCGCTTCTTTGATGGGAATCTTCTGAAGTATATTGTGTCTAGGGAAGGATCAGGGATTGCAAACAGATCTATACTACCTGGAACCCTGGACAGATCTATTTATGTTGTTATATACTTTTATATAGTTATCATTATTACTTCCAACAATCAGCAGGAGGTTTTCAGTCAACAGGGCAGGAGAGGCTCCGCTCAGCTGTCACATTTGCTAGAATAATGATAAACAGGGATATATTTGATTTGTCAGCTGTAATATCTTCTTATTAAACTCAGATTTATTTATGTTTTGCAGAACTTCTGCTGACAAAGCATCCTTTTTTCTTTATTTTTAAGAATAGTTAATATTGTCTCTACGAAAATGGTTCATAGCAGAAATTCTCCATTGATTAAAAATGGGCCTGTATGAAAGTGGCTCTTCTGGGATTGGTTTGTTTCCATAAAATGCTTGGCAGATGCTAGCAGCCACTGGTGTGAGATGTGGCAGTATGTGTGGCAGGTTAAGTAGGATCTATTAATTCTAAGCAGAACGTACCACATTACTGTGTTGAGGCTGATGCTTTTGTTGATTTTCCTAATATAATATTTTGTGCAATACTTTTCTGCACAACATTTTCTCAAGTTATTAGATTCTTGAATCTAATAACTTGTTAATGCTTTGTGTTTTGCATTTAATATATTAGCTGGTTCATCTGTTTTGTGAAAATGTTGAATACTACTGAAACAAAGATAACAAATTTTTTCATCTTAGGATTTCCAGGACTTTCACCAGAGTATTATGGGCCTGTATCAGCTCTGCTATTTCTATTTTACTTGGCAATAACTGTGGGAAACATTTTTATTTTACTATTTGTAATATGTGAACAGTCACTTCAAAAACCATCTTATTACATCTTTTGCCATTTGGCATTAACTGACTTATTATTTGGAAATGTAACTCTGCCAAAAGCTATATCAAAATACTGGTTTAATGACAGTGTTATCTCATTTTACAGTTGTCTCATCCAAATGTTCTTTGTTCATTTAATCGGTGCAGCTCATTCTTTTATTCTGATGGTGATGGCTCTTGACCGTTTTATAGCAATTTGCACTCCATTGCATTATAATTCACTGTTTAGTAATAAAACTGTTTCTGTGCTTTGTGGAATATCGTGGCTTGTGCCAACAACGTTTATGGTTGGCAATATGTTTTACATTTTGAAAATACCTTTTTGCAATTCAAATATAATTGTCCAGTGCTACTGTGACCACATGTCAATATCAAATCTCGGATGTGACCTTGTACGAGAAGTTAAGACTGTTGCATTGATTCTTGCCATGATTAGTTTGTTGTTGCCGCTGGGATTTATCATTTTATCTTATATTGTCATAATCACTGTTGTTTTAAGAATGTCTTCCAGTGGAGGCTGCATAAAGACTCTGTCTACCTGCACACCACAGCTTGTCATCACAGGTCTGTACTATTTGCCAAGATGCTTTTACTACTTGGCAAATTTTGTGGGATACACTTTTAGTGTTCCTGTTCAAATTGTTATAGTAATGTTGTACAGTCATATACCTTCAGCTGTAAATCCACTAATATACTGTTTCCAAACAAAGGACATCAAAGAAAAAATAAAAAAGAAGTTTTCCTCGTGGAAAATCCATAACACCACAAAAACTGTGTAGGGCAAAGAATGGCACCAAGTCATAAGATTGTTACAATCATTGTTTATTTTTTTTCTCCAGTCGAGCGAGATTTCTAAAGTGGGTCTGTTGACACTATTTTTTATTTTAAAAAAACATCAGACTGTAAGTCAGATCTAAAGTTGATTTTTGTTTTCTTTTTAAATAAATAAAAATCAAGTAATTGAGCAAAGTAAATAATGTGTTTCAATGGAAGGCTGAACTAAAGTGGTTATAAGAATGCACATACACCCATATTGTTAAATTTAGCAAATAAATACCTGTGTGCATGCATCATCTGCCACCACCACCTGTTTTAAATAAAACTCTTAAAAGTAATGCTGCTCTTTGTTCGGCTGAATTATCGGATTCAACATGCTCGTGATCAATACAAGGGGATTACGCAAAAAATTGTAACATGATGTTAAATGCTCAGTTGATGGTGAGGACTTTAATAGAGATTATTAGTGTTTTATATATTTTATTCTCTTCAACTTGTTTATATTCATTAAGCTATTTCTGTTTTGTTATATTTGATAACTATGTCCAAGTTTAATGTGTGAGAAACCCCCAATTTTGTTTATTCAGTCGGTATTTTATACAGGTAGCACAATAAGCTGTAAAATATAATGATGTGCCTCTTTTAAAATTTTGAATGTTGTAAAAAAAAATTGCCCTTCATTTTATGGAAATACACTCTTGATACAAGAGAAAACTAGGGTTTTTAAGAAAATGGCTGCTTATCAGTTAATTGTTAGACAATTGATAGGATCAATAAAATTTAGATTAATTTATTTATTGATAACTTGCATCCCTAGTATCTGTCTATCTATCTGTCTCTCGGTCTTTGTGTTACCTATTGGGAAAATTAACACACAACAGATTTTAAGAAGAATTAAAAAAAGAAAACAAAGTGTAAAAATGTAAAAATGCAGAATTAGGAGTCACCCTAAAATTAACTGTTAGAAAAACACTTATTTTTATGCAGTTTTCACATGCTCTGTTTATTTAATGCAAAACTCCAAAAACTTAAAAAAGATCTGACTTTACAGAGGAAACTGACCCAGATCATCATCACAAGTTTAGTTTTCCTGAGGAAGATACATGAGCAGGAATTTATCAAAACCAAAAATCCTGTATTGCATACACCTTATATTTTTTTAGATTCACAGACTTAAACACTGCTGTTGAGAGTAAATAATTTTTAAATTAGGACAGATGTAAAAGGCTAAACATGAGATAATTTCTCAGGCCTTGTTGCTTTTGCACTTGATTTTTGTATATTTTTTCATGTTTTTATTTGCTCAAAGACATTTAGTCTTGCTTCATTAGTGAATACCTCTATGTGAAATGATACTTTGCTACGTCATTTTTATCTACAACAGCAAAATAAAATTCCTAAGTTCTAGAGATTCTTTCTTTTTCTCTACCTGTCAGCCACTACGGAGGGGCGCCGCTGCCCACAGCTGCTGCGATTAGGAGAGACAAAAGACAGGCAATCTTTTTCATTTGCTCAGAGGTTTAGTGGTGTTTCAGTAGTTAATTCAGTAACTGCATGTGAAACAGTGCTTTGCTGCGTTTTACACCGTAGTCCTAAATTACCGGGGGTATGGTGGCATGCCTAATAGTAAGAAGATTCTGGATTCAAATGCCAGCTTGTGTCAGTATTCAGTTAATTTCTCTGTGTTCATTATTGTTAGTAGATGTCTCTGTATTAGTTAATTCTTTGCATTTAGCTTTTTAGTTTATTCTTGTTGTCCTCTCTCAAGCTCTTGTAGATCTCTCTAAGATATTTTAATACAATGCACTATTCAGATTGGTAACACATTATGTGTTTTACAAAATCAGCTTAATTTACTCATGTTTTCCTCATATTTAGACCCATTGCATCCAAAATGCGAACATGCACTGCAAGACAGGAGATGCAGATTGTAGAAAGCATAAGAGCAAAGTATTTTAAAAACAATTTACAACTTTTTCACTAGTATTGCACTCTCTGGCTTTTTTTATTTTAGAATTTCATTGAAAAAATAAGAACATTATATAAAGAATGAAAAGATTTTTTTTTTTAAAGAAAAGTTACAATTGTGATCAAAAGCAAGATAGCTAGCCAGAAAGACTTATTTATCACAGAGAACCACATTATAGAACTATTTTGAGCAAGCATTGAGTCTGATATAATCAACTGGTCACACTAATCTACTTCATGTCTGCTCTGACCTTTCAAATAATTTCCTCCTCATCACTTTGCGTATCACAGCTATGACTCAACTCTATGGGTATACTTGCAATATCCTCAAATACTGCAGCATAGCTGTCAAAAGCCAGGGGCACATTTACATTTTTTTCCCATTGTTCAAACATAGCAAAGGGATCCCTCTTGTTATTGTCCCGACCTACAGTGGAGGAGGATGTTAGTTCAAAGCATGAGTTACCAGGAGTGCCATCCTGCCCTATGTTGCACTCTGATGGGAGTGCCTGCTCATGCTTATACTTCTTGCCAGTGATGATGGAAAACTGCTCAAACTCAGACTCAGAGCAAGTAAACGTGCTGTCTGTGTCGCATTCAGATGAGGCCTCTGTTGTCCTAGTAAACTCTACGGGTTCAGACTTTAAATGTGCCGGATGTGAAAATGGTCGCTCAGGAGGAGCATTTAGTTTTTTAATTTCTTCAAAACTGAGTGGTTGTGTAGGCTCCAGGAGCTCTGGATGTGGGAATTCTTTCGTGTAACAGGGCATTTTCTGCCACTGCTGCTCTGTGTCAAGTTTACACAGTGACTGTTTGTGTTGTGTGGGGACATTTTGCAGCTTTGGTGGACATTTTTCTTCTCTGGGGCTCTCTTTTTTAAATTTACTTATCAGCGTTCTAAGGTCCCCCCAATGGTTTGAATCTTTTTTAAGACGTTTTGCACTGTATAAATGCCTGTGCCAGCTGAGGTTTGGTGAGTTGTCAGAAATAAATGCACTAGAGACGCTGCCAATCTCATAATACTCCAGCTCACTCGGAAGCATCAGCTGTGCACATGAAAGAAAAGCATCACTATTGAACTTCTCATTTGACCTCTGCTGAAATGCACTCATTTGGTCGTGAGGTTTTCCTTTTGAGGTTGAAAGAGCAGCATTGGGCATCAGGTTGTCATCAAAACAAAAATTAGCATTTTCAGTTCCGTGCCCTGTTTTGTGTGATAAGTTCTCATTTTTAAGCTTCGAATCGCACTGTCTCTGTCTGTATAGAATCACGAACATACATACAACTACCGTGATGGTGATCAGAGGGAGAACCACACCTATGACCCACAAAGGACCTTTGCGCTGTGTCTCTGAGCACTCATCGTTGGCAGTGCAGATATCACAAAAATGACTGGAGACATTCTGCAAACAGATGCAAGATCCGTCCTGTCCTGCAGGTCTGCACATCCTCCGGTGCCGACAGTCTGAAAGACATGTTCTCGTAAAGTTGTCCTCATCGGAGCAAGGTGAGAAGATGCAGACACCTGGAGAGCTGCAGCTGGGCTGGGGGAGAGTCAAGCTTGGCCAGGCCACCATCATTAAACTGTGTCCACTGACAGGCAGAGTGTGACCGCTGACGTTTAAATACTCCACACATCCGCTAAACCCTGTGGCCAAAAGAATGTCAGAAAAATCAAGGTGACTGCAAATCCATTTCTTAAAATAATACATTCACCGACATCTACATTAGATATACCTGCTCAGTTGTTTAACAGAGATAACAACTCAATTTATTTGAGCATCTTCACATGGTGAAGAGAAGTTTAAATCAAGCATCAAATTGGTTAAAAGAGTAGATTGAAATGTCTTTGAGTATGCCATGGCTGTCAGTGTGAAATGACAAAGAAATTACTGATTCACTGGGAACCAACTCTCAGCTTTACAGAGAATTGTGTGGGGAAAAAAAGAGCATATCTAGAAAGCACCGGTTGTGTGGACAAAAAGGCCTTGTTGATTTTAGAAGTCAGAGAAAAATGGGCAAACTGCTTCACCATTATTAAAAGGCAAATGTAGACAAAATAATTACTCATGAATATGTAGAATACCATCCTTGAAAGCACAAAATGCTGATGCTTGAAGCAGATAGAAAGAAAACTAAGGCTTATATTCATACTTGCTCATCAAAATCGGACAATGACAGAAGGGAAAATCTTTGCTAGGTTTAATGAGTCTGGATTTTAGCTACGGCAATAGGAAGGTAAGGCCAGAACTTAGGGCATTTAACATGAAAGCATTGGTCCAACCTGCCTCGTATCAGCGTTTTAGGCTGGTGCTACGGGGAATAATTTCACACTTTAGTAATAACTCAGTATCACTTAAACCGTTGCTGACCCTGTCCCTTTCTTTATGACCACAGTGTACCCATCCTCTGATGGCTATTTTTAAAGGGATAATGTGCCATGATACAAAGCTGAAGTGTCACCACATGATGTCTGGATAATAACAATATGGTCACTGTACTCAAATAGCGTACATGGTCTACAGATCTTGATGCAATAGAGCAAGGTTGGGATGTAGTTGAAGATGAAATTAACATCACGCATCTTCAACCAACTAATCAGCAGAAACCATCTGAGCTATCAGGTCAACATGGAGATTTTTTAAGACACCTTGTTCAATTCAAGCCACAAAGATCTATAAAAAAAGAGGTCTGACCCAGTACTGGCAATGTTTAAATAATGAAGATTATCAAGATCAAATCATGGTATCATCATAAAAAAAAAATACGTAATATACCTAATATATTATCAGATTACCTGACTGTTGGAGCTTTGTATGTCTTTTTGGAGCTGCACCAAGAGTGATCTTTTCCAAGCTAACAAGTCTGAAGTCTGCGTTTTGTTCGGTAACATTTAAGACCATATTGTCATCCACAGAAAGAGAAGTGTTGTGCCCACTGCTCAATAAAGATAGGATGTGCCAGAGCCCGTCTGCAACTAAAAGCTCCACATTGAACTCTGACACATGTCCTGATGTATCTATGAAAGTGCACACAGGTTTTCTGTCTCTTACCTAAAAACACAAAGAAAAGGACAAATCTTTTAAGATTAAGATAATGCGTCATTGCATTTTGTCATATTAAATATACTTTTTACAGACCATGAGCATAATGCTTCCTCTCGTTCCTTGAATAAAGAGTAAGGTTCCTTCTTCTTTTGTTTTGAACTTGACCGTAATCAGAGTTTTGTCTGTCGTCTTTTCCTGTTTTGGATCATCCATCAGGTCTTTAAGCAGAAGATCTCTCTTGAATCTCTCCTTGATGACATACTCAATGTAATCTTTTCCCTTGAAATGCAACACAAGCTCTTCAGACATTTCTGTTTTAGAAAGGGAAGACAACATGCACTCAGTCCCAATTTTGCTCAAAGGACAAACTGACTAGTAAATTAATTTTAGCCAAGCGTTCTCTAACCAGCAATCACACTGTCTGCCAAAGACACATTTCAGACATTATGTCAGCAATAAAACCTGTTAAGGATCATTTATCTCTGTTGCGCATTGAATTGTTTGGTTTGATGTTTTTGTTTATCATAGTTTTACAAATAAATTTCACATTTGTAATGTTAGTTCAACTCTTTAAAGCATAAATGATAATCTCCAAAGACTTTAACCACACCAGTATTGTAGTGATGCCTCCTTCCTTCGGATTGGAACTTGAATCCTCATGAACTGTTGTTTTTTTTTACCATATGAACCCTGGTCCAACAAACCGAATCCCTACCCATAAAGGTGGCATATCAAGGTTTTAAATCATGACTTGGTTGGTTGTAGTGCTAGAAAAGATTTGAGTGCCTGCAAATACAGGTTAGAATCCTTCTTATGTGAATAATCCTCTATCTTCAGGGAAAGGCAGTGAGTACAAATAATTACTGAAAACTTTAACCTTTATAGTCTTAGCTAATTTGCAATGCATGTCTTTGTGTAAATTTCAGCGTTTAAACATCACACACACGCGTAACCGTGAACCGTGTGGACTCTGATGCTGACTCTCCTCGGACGTTTTACCCTTCATAGTCGAGCGTACATATTGTCTACATTTCTTATGGTAAATTCCTACAATTCCCACACTTTCTGCCAGTGGGACGAAGCAGCGGAAGGGATGGTGAAATGTTTGATTAGCTGGTTGAGTACCTAGAGCTGTTTTTTTTTTCCCAGCAGGCACCCACCGCACATCTGTCAATGCGAAAAGAGAGGGACAGTGATGCTAAGCGTCCTTGCGACCGCCTGCTTGGAGCAGCTCAGTGTATCAAGCTTGATGTCACACATAAAACTGTTCAATGTGGAGACTTCTTGCCACCGAGCAGTTTATAGTGTGACACCACGTACGCGGTCGTAAAAATTTTGCTCTGCGTGTACCCGTCTACGAGAAGCCCACGTAGAATCGGCATGGATAATGTGCAGACTCCGTACGGGCGTCCGTATACTCATGTCCGCGCAAATATATTGGGGCCTTGTACTCATGGGTGTCCTAAGCCTGCATCTGATTGGCCCTTCACTCCCATTGGATTTAGTTACCCCAAGAGAGATAAATACTGTAATTGTAGTCCATAACTTACTCGAAGCTGGTCAGAGAGGTTTTCTTATTCAAACTATCAAATGTGCTGTCTAACATTTGACAGAGTAGTAGATCAGTCCCAGTTTTAATGAAGTTGAACAATTGTTTGTCAGCACCACACATTTATAAATTAACTCTTGGTAGACTTTGTTTTACTCCAAATACAGTATGACAAATCTTTCAGCTAAATCCCTTAAGAGCAGAGCTGACAGCCTGCCTATCCCTGTTGCTCTCACTGAGAGCAACCTTACATATCATCTTATCTGCTTTTCAGAAATTTCTGATGGCTGACTTTTCATTCCATTTCTCACAAGTTATATATAGTTTTACCTGTATTACAGTTTCTTCCTGTAAAGGGAGTTTTGCACTCGCAAACATAGTCAGACCAAAGGTCATGGCACACTCCCCCATTCTTGCATGGGAAGCTGTTGCATCCTGACAAGGCTGCTCGAATGCACCTTATTGAAACAAAGTTAAACATTTGAAAGTATTATTGGAATGAATTCAAATACATACCAAAATAGAGATAAACTTGCTAAGTTATGATGGCAAATTTGTTTGTTAATTCATTACATGTCTTAAATGTAAAAAAAACTAAAAAATACACCACCTGTCAAAGACATTATATTTTGCAAGGCCCGAAGAAGGTCCAAGCAGGATGCCATTAATATGAATATTTCGAATGCATCCAACAAAGTCATGTGTCATTATCTGACTTGGATGTTGTAAAATTAATTCTAGACTTCTCAGTCCTCCAAATGTCATATTAGTATTGCCAACGTCAAGAGTCCTAGGAGATGCAAATACAAAGAGAAATGATTTACCCAGGCTGAGATTGTTCAAACAATGCTGCAAAAAAGACAGAAATGATAACTGTTATCACTAAGTGTTAACTTATGGGTACCTTTCTGAGAAAATGCCATCACTCTCTGAAAAACAAAATCCAATGTTCACAATGTCTGTGCAATTGTCCACAACCAAAGACCCCATCTGTAAAAGATTGTACAGATCGACATCAATATTTTCGTAGATTTAAGACTGATCAAAGTTGTGTATATTGTTAAAACTCACATTGCCAATCCTCCTGACAGTAACACTGTGAAAATGCCCATCTGCAACTTGTTTGTGTGTCTGCAACTTTACATGTCCGTCTCCAAGGTCATAGGAGAGTTGTATTGTGCCGCCAAGTATCTCCAGTGCAAAGAACTCCCTGCTGGATGATGTTCCAGGGTTATACAAAAGTAGGGAGTCTCTCTGCACTGTTGCAAACTCAAAATAAATTAAATTAGTTCTGCGATCTAGTGGAGGAAATTCCACAAAGGACATTTCTTCAAAGCCATAACTGAGCTCCTCACAGTGGACGCCACTGACTCCTGAAAGGAAAATAAATTGCAGTAAGTAGACAGTAAATGTACTTGTTTTATAAATTGTTGAAGTTATTTACTGTTTTAAGCAGATATGTGTGTGCTGATAGGATGCATTATACTAAACTCTGCTTTTAACAGAAAGTATAGTGCAAGTGTTGATGCATTAAAGGATGTTAGGCATTATGAAGGCTTGTAAGGTCTTTAATCTATCTGTGTTACTTTTGATGTATCTCTGTTCTAAATTGTGTATGTGTTTTGGAATCCAGGATGTAGAAATCAGTGTTCAAGCTTGCAAGAACCATATCTGTTAATTTTCTCCAAATATCACTATCTCATTGTTTGTTGGGTGTTTTTTTTTTTCTTTTTTTGTCACCTGGTTGTCCCAGAAATAAAATTCAACTCTTTGTGAGATTCCCCAAGATGTTTTCTAATCATTATCTTAATTTGTCAGAAATTTTCAGATTTAAATATCAAGGATGATGATTGGAGTTAAAGGGTAACTCACCCCCAAATCAACTTTTGTTTGCCAATAAACAGTCTTTTAGTACATATACTGGTCATTATTTTAAAAAGAGTTTTGCATATTTATTGAAATCTTGCCTAGTCTTTGTGTCTAAAATAGTCAATGCAGGTAAAGTGTCTTGCCCAAGGACACAACGACAGAGACAGTCAGAGCAGGGGATCAAACCGGCAACCTGCCAGTTGCAGGACTAACTCCCTAACCTCTGCGCCACTGTCACCCCATTACCCCAGAATAAATGGTAAATGGACTGAACTTATATAGCGATGTGGGGTTTAAGAGCAGCTCTGTCTTAACAAAACACAGCTCCCTCCATCTTGTGCCTTCATTGTCAGCACTGTTGCACTTTTCAAACCCTCTAGCGACTTTTCTTTCCTTCAAAAATGCAACCAGAAACAAATCTACCAATTTTTTATGTGTCATTGGGGAATTTATGTGAACCAATTGTTCCGCCATTAGCGTCTTGAGGCAGCCGGGAAGGGGTTGCTGCTGTGAGACGGCTGTGAAGTTGGTTTTGGGTTGGACATTGGATATTCACTCTCTGTGGCTGCAACAGCCAGCCAGCAGACAGAGAGCGGGGGCCCCCCCCCCCCCCCCTTCTGTACTAATAATACAGTAAGAGACTGTATTATTAGTACATCAATGGAAAAACAGCTCATCTGAAAGGAATGACGCTTTTCAGCTGCTGTTTTACAGCTGTCACAAGACAAAACAACCTATCAGGAAAAAAACTGACAAATCTATGGTACAACTGTTTTGTTACAGAACATTTTAGATTGATAGCTCATAATTTTTCTAATTTTATCATGAAATCCTCAATTGTGTCATGGTTATTCTCACCAAAGGGACAGCTGCAGAGGAATCCTGTTTGTAGGTTAATGCAGTGGCCCTGAAAACATGGTGTAGATCTGCAGTGATCTTTGGGCTGTTCACACCTTTCACCTGAAAAATTAAAGAAAACATACGTTTTTTCAGGGATTCAGGTTAATATTAATATAGTCAATCATGTTTAAACTTGTTTTACGTAATCAATTCTACCTTCAAATCCAGGCATACACCGGCAGTAATATCCATCCTGTGACTGAATACATCTCCCCCCATTTTGACACTTCACATTAAGGCACTCATCCACATCAGCCGAGCAGACAGAGCCAGAGAAGCCACTCTGACAGTGACAGTGGAAACTTCCAGCGGTGTTTTCACACGTGCTGTTATTTTCACAGGGATTTACCTCACATTCGTCGATGTCGTCCTCACAGAGTGAACCGCTGAACCCGACCGAACAGGTACAATTAAAAATCTCTTTCTGCGGTGACACAAAGATGACAGCCACGCTTTCCAGGACAGCAACATCCTGGCTGATGTAAATGTTTTTGTTACACGATGCCCCATTCTGGCAGGGGCTCATGAGGCATGGATCACTGCCGATGTGAGAAATTGTCACATTGCTCTGGGACTCCAGTAATTTCTTATGTCCAGCAGATATACTACTTGCTACCTCTCTGCTTAGATATTGGCCATTGTAGTTTTTCACTGCAGCAAGTAGTAGTATATCCGTGCCAATGTCTTTGATTCCAAATACATGCGTCTTTGAGGCCTGTAGGTTGAAGAGACTGTCCAGAGCTTTCACAAACCTCAAATACCGATTAGTTAAGAAGTTGTCCATTGAGGATGAGGACACATAGAATAATACACAACTGTCCACAGATGCATTTGTAAAACCTTTGTAGTTTACATAGATACTGTTATTTACTGGAAAGTGAAGCTGATCTGTAGCTTCAACTGTGACATTAAATGTGGCCTCACCCTGAAAAGGGGACGACCAAAGCTCACATGTACCATTGAGTATTGTAAACATGTTCATCGGGCCACTTTTAATGGCACAGAGGAAGACATCTGACTCATCAAGATCCACAGGATGCACATTACCAATCATGCCGCCACTGAAAGAACTGCCAAAATATTTCACTTCAATAAAGATGTTTCGTGGTGATGGGGGATTATCATTTTCATCTTCCACCCTAACGTGGAGTGTTGTTGTTGAAGACAGTGGCAGAGGAAACCCTGCATCTTTTACCACCACCAATAATCGATATTCGGAGACGTTCTCTCGATCAACAACGCGCGTGGTAAGTAAAACTCCATCTGGAGTGAGGAAAAAAGCACTTTCAGCCGACAAATTTGATAACCAAAAGGTGAAAGGACCTTGATTTGGTGGTAAATCAAAATCAAGTGCATTTAATCTGGCAACAATGGTTTCTTCTGGTTGATTCTCCTTGACTTGAACCTTAGTTGTCAAGAGTTTAGGGGCATTGTCATTAATATCATCTATACTCACTATGACATTTGTTGTCCCAGTGGCTGGTGGAGAACCATTATCAGTGGCTGTAACAGTGAGATTATAAACTGACCAACGTTCCCTGTCAAGAGGAGAGTTTACCAACACAATACCTCTAAGTGGATCGATGAAGAAAGAGGAGTTTGTGTTTCCATCTACAATCCTAAAGATAAATCGATTCCTCTCTAGAACAGAGTCTTGGTCCAAAGCACTTACAGTTAACACTGATGTTCCAATTGTGCTGTCTTCTTTAACGTTTACCTCATAAGAGGTGGAGGTGAACATGGGTGCATCGTTTGTCTCAATCACAGTAACATTGACCAGTGTCTCAGCAACATTTGTGCCATTAATAATGCCAGAGTTTTTTGCCAGGACTTTTAAAATTATATTGCTGTTGCCTCGATCCCTCAAACTGCCACTTGTGTGTATCTCTCCAGAACGCGAACTGATATCAAAGACTAAATTTTTGCCATGGCCAAACAATAGATAAACCACCTCACCTTCAGGTCCACTGTCATTATCAGTGGCCGTCACTTTTCCTATTGATGTTCCAACAGGAGCATTTTTAAATACTGAAAAGTTGAACCTTTCTTTTATGAAGGTTGGGGTAAATTCATTGACATCTAAGATGTGAATGATAACATAAGCCAAACTATACAAGGTATGTCTGGCAGTGTTTGAAGCTTTGATTGTTAAATCAAATGTCTTTTCATGCTCATAATCAAAGACATCCAAAGTAATGATACTTCCATTTATTGGATCAATTGCAAATTTATCCAAACTGCCAGCAATAATAGAGAAGGATATTTGTGCATTTATTCCTGAGTCCATATCGGTGGCGTTTACATCTAGAACATTTGTTCTGACTTTAGAATTTTCACGCAATGTTGCAATGTACTCGGACATTGAAAAGACAGGAGGATTGTCATTTACATCTATAACGATCACTGTTACATTCAACCAGGCAGATTTAGATATCCATCCACCATCTTTTGCTTTGATTTGCAGATTATAACTGCTTTCCTTTTCATAGTCAAGCTCTCTGGTAAGTGTTAGCAGCCCAGAGAACTCTCCAACAGAGACTGGAAAATATTTGTTTTCAGGACTAATGCAGTATGTAATTGCACCATTGGGACCATAATCCCCATCTTCTGCCTGGATTTTCCCAGCCACTGATCCAAAAGGCAAGTCTTCGGGGACAGAGAACACGACATCTGTTTCACTGAACCTTGGAGAAAACTGATTCTTCCCTATTACCTCAAAAGTGATTTCAGTTTGAGAAGTTAAAGAAGGATATCCCAGATCTTTGGCCACAACTAATAAAGTAAGTGACTCATTTTCACTTTCTTCTAAAGTTTGATTTAGGAACACCTGTCCACTGGTAGCTTGAATCCAGAAGAAATCAGATGCATTGCCTCCACTGACATTATACTCAATATAATCACTGCTGTTGGTATCTAGATCTGTTGCAGTGAACCTAAACACCTCAGTTCCCAAGACCAAGTCATATGGAATGACAACAAAGGCTGGTGAAGGCAAAAACATTGGAGGGTGGTGGTTGAATTGTTCTATTCTCACTGTAACACTAGTGTTGCTGTTCAGAGGGGTGCTGCCACAATCAAAGGCAACAACTGTGAAGTTGTAGATTTCAAAAGCAGAATTATCTAAAAGGAGTGGCTGCATTGAAAAGACCTCCCCAGAAGAAGTATTTACCCAAAACAATTCATTTAGAGGTTCAACCATATAGACAAGCTCACTGTTTTTTCCAATGTCTCTATCTGTTGCAAAGACCTGCAAAATAAAAATCTCTGGATGGTTGGTTTCAGGGATGACGATTGAATACAAGTCATTAGAAAATACTGGTCTGTTATCATTGAAATCTGAAACAAAGATACTGACATCAGTGCTAACACTCCATGCTGAATCATTGGCATTTACTTTAAAGACATAATGATCTTGAATCTCCCTGTCCAGAGACCTTTTAACAATGATGCAGCCAGTAGTGGAATCAATAGCAAAAGGGATATCCTGGTTTTGATCAGGTATGTAGTAATTAATTATCGCATTAGCATCTGTGTCATCATCAGTTGAGCTAATTTGCAGAACTGTGTACCCTACAGGAGCATTTTCTGAAACCTCTGCGAGATAAACCTCAGAGAAACGAGGTGCATTATCATTCCTGTCCAAAACAAAAATTATGACCGTTGCATGGTCTGTATGAAGAGGGTTGTCAGGTTCTGCAGCCTCAACTGTTAAATTAAATAAGGGAATGCTTTCTCTATCTAAACTTACAATCGTGCTCACTAAACCATTTTCAGGGTCAAGTGTAAAAGACTCATCAATATTTCCTTCTGTTATGTTGTACCACACCGTACTGTAATTGGGAGAATCTGCGTCAATGGCAAGAACATCACAAACTCCAGATGGCGGGGAATTCTCATAAACCTCACACCTATATTCAGCTTGGGTAAACTGGGGAAAATTATCATTTACATCTGTGATGTTTATCTGAATTTCTAAAAATGAAGAAAACGGAGGCGAGCCAGAGTCTCTGGCTTCTATCAACAAAGAAAATTCTTTTTTGCTTTCATAATCCAGTGGGTTCTCAACTGTCAGCACTCCACCTAATTGGTCTACATGAAACATGTCTTCAAAGTTTCCAGAAGCCAGATAAAAAGAGACGGGTTCAGCTCTGATGCTTGCTGCAGATATAACAGCCACCACTGTTCCCACTGGCTCGTCCTCAAAGAGGGAATAACTTAGAATATTCACATTCATCTCTGGGAAATCAGAAATATTCTGAAACCTGACACTGATAGTAGTGATGTCGAACTTAGGGTTTTCTCCAGCATCTTCTACATATACGTTGATGATAATGTCATCCGTCGTCAGTAAACTTGAGGTGAATACTGTGCCACTGCTTGGATCAATGGAAAACAGGTCTGAGTTTTGTCCATATAATGAATAATGCAGTTCTGCATTCATGTCAGTGTCTCCATCGATTGCTCTCACTGCACAAACAACGGAGCCTGTGGAAAAATACCGACAAAATATGTTAATTCTGTTCTTAGTGTCAACAGTGTCACTTTCACTGACACGAGAAAGGAAAACCTCTCACCTGGAGGAAGCTCAATGGGGACATAAGCTACAAAGGGACTGTCCAAAAACTGAGGCCAGTGGTCATTAATATCCCCAACCAGGACAGTAACAAGTACAGAGCTTGACAGCGGCTGTGTAGAATGCATGTCAGTGCCAATCACTGTCAGCGTGTAAAAGGCTACACTCTCCCTGTCTAAGAAATCAGTTGTAAACAGTTCTCCGGATGTTTCCTCAATAGCAAAAGGTGCATCGTGGTTTTCTGTGAAATACCTAAAATAAAGACAAAATGATACATTATTTTCTAAAGTTAGAGCTGTAAAATCTCATTGTTTTTTATTGGGTTTTTGGGTGACTTACCAATGCAAAGTAGAGCATAATTGACAAGTGGAAGAAAAGCGCTACATGATTTTCTTTTTTTCCCAATTATAAAAATCCCGAAAATAATGGCATGAGAATTCATTTAGCCCATTGAGTCAGTACTTTGTAGATCCACCTTTTGACTGGAATTAAAGTTGCAGGTCTTTTGAAGGGTCTCTTTATCAGCTTTGCAGATCTAGAGAAGTTTATCCACTCTTTATTCAAAGCTCAGTCAGATTAAATGGACAGGTTCTATGAACATTATTTTTCAATTCTTGCCACAGACAGATCTGAGTTGGAATTAGGTATGGGTTTTGAACAGGCCATTTTAATTTAATTATTGTGATCCAAATGATACAATTGTATGCACTGGATTTTATTTAGGGATTTCAAAGAGGGGAGAATAAAAATACAAAATAGACTTGTCAAATTTATACTTGAAAAAAACCTGTCGTGTAATTTTCTTCCACCTCACCATTAGGCACTTATTTGTATTGGTCTATCACATAAAATCTCTTTCTGATGTGACTCTTCACCTTACTTCACCACTTGTGCCCTCATCAGCATCAAATGCAGATATCATTGCAAACACTGTGCCTATCGGGCTGTCTTCAGACACAATGGTGTTGTAGACTTCCTCCGAAAACTCAGGGTGATTATCATTGACATCATCCACAATGATATGTATAGTCAGAGTGCCAGTTAGGGGTGGAAAACCTTCAAATTCACAAAGTGACATTCATTAAGCTAAACTGGTTTGGGAAAAAAACGTTAGTTGGATGTTATTTGCATGTTGAATCTAAATGCTATTGTTCTCAAATATGAATTACCTGAATCTACAGCTGTGATGATGACAGTATAAAATGATTCTTTTTCCTTGTCCAAGCTGTGTAAAATCTTAAAGACACCATTTGGAGTGACAGAGAACAGCCCATCACGGTTTTCTTTGTGCATAAAATAGTTAAGCTGACTGTTGATCCCCAAGTCTTCATCCAAGGCTGAGACCTAGTTAAAACAGGATTTCAAATATTAATTTAAGAATTAAGAAAAAAAAAAAATTACAAAAAACATTGTGTTGACTATGCATGAGCCAGTTTCCTGTATTCAGGTATCCACTTTAAGCCTGGTTTACGCTTGACGCACATACGTTCTAAGGGGAAATTGAGATGTGTAGCCACACGTCTGCAGCATTTATGCTCCATGCGGCATTTCTCTGAAGTAGCACTATTCTCCTAGAATCCAGAGGGCAGCGTTGCACTCTTACACCAAGTGTACTACACCCACACATAGAATTAAAAAAACACAGTTGATTCCATTTCCAACATTTTAAAGCCTCTTTCTTCCAATAGTGACAGCGATTTCTCTCCAGGAATTGTTAAGAATTTGTGATTCTTAATATCCATTAAGGGTTTCACGGTGATCTTTATGGGCTTAATCATTAACATATCTTTATTTACTAACCTCCCCCAGAAACAACTCTTGCTCGTCCGCCATGTTTCTCTGCACTGGAATGTCCACATAATTTAGAATTTTCCTAGGTGTGCAGAACGGAAACTTTTAGCATCTCAGAAGGGCGTGGTAGCCAAAATGACATAATATGGTCGTGTGGACCAGATGCGTCAAGCATAAACCAGGCTTTATTTCTGGCAGGGGGTCCAGTAAGATAGTGAAAGCTGCACTAAAGCCGTTTATTTTTCTAGCTAATGGCATGCAGCAAGTGGTGTTTTTGAACTAACCTGTTTGCAGTTTATCTAAATATCCCTATTTTTTTTCATATTTGGTTGCACCTTTATTCACACAAATGTTAACTTAAAGTGTTGAACATGCGCCCAACACAGGAATTAGATTGCTCTTGAAATCGGAATTATATAAAACATAATAAAAACATAATATCCTGGATTTTCCATCCCTGCCCGCTTTTTTAAGCTACAACACAAACTTACAACTAAAGACAATTTAGATTGTCGTTAGGTTCTTCAAGCATAGCAATGGAGTTGACTAAGTAGCTAAATTTACTTTAATATGTAATCAGAGCTGCACAGTGGAACAGTGGGTAGCACCGTTGCCTTGCAGCAAGAAGGTCTTAGGTTCAAATCCAACCCTGGGTCTTTCTGCATAGAGTTTGCATGTTCTCCCTGTGCATGTGTGGGTTTCTTTCTGGGTACTCTGGCTTCCTCCCACAGTCCAAAAACATGACTGTTAGGTTAATTGGCTTCTCTAAATTGTCCTTAGGTGTGAATGGTTGTTTGTCCTGTCTGTCTATGTGTTGCCCTGCGACAGACTGGCGACCTGTCCAGGGTGTACCCTGCCTCTCGCCCAGTGAATGCTGAAGATAGGCACCAGCATCCCCCGTGACCCCATGAGGGATTAAGCGGGTCAGCAAATGCATGGATGTAATCAGAGGCCATTTCTTCAGGTGATGCTCTAAACTTGTGAAAGATAAATGGACTATATGGTAAATTAATTTATTTCAGGTTCAAAAGTTGAAGTTCCCTTATGATGTTATGCATATTTACTTGACGAGAGACGTTCTTTTTACATGTAATCGTGCAGCTCTGGTTCAATGTTAGAAAGTTGCACCCATAATGCACACAAAGCATTACGGGGTGTAGGAGTAAGGTGGATATCAAAGTTCAAAGTTTCAAAGCTGTTGATTTTTTTTGTATTATTTCTACAGTTTAAAGTTGTTTTAATTGGCTCTCAGAGGGAGTGCTAGCATTTGTATTCACTGGCCCTATGGAGCATCGAGTAACACAATGCTGCCGCTCACCTGCCTGTTGTTGTGCACTACTAGTCATCTCGCCGAAAATAAGCTGGAATACTTTATCCGTTGTTTACAGGCAAATCCAAATTTGAATGTTTGGAAATATTTCCAGACAGCCAGCCAGGCAATCATCCCTTGCAATCCAAAGGAGCATCACCCATAACTTTTATCAAGCTAACACTGTTTTCAAACAAAGAATTACAGATAATAGCTGACTGCACATTGGCAGCCTGAGCAGATACCCGAACCAGTTGACCAGCCAATATGAGCTTTTTATATTGTTTATGTTTTTCTGGGATCAGTGTGAATAAGTGTTGTTTTTCTGCTTAAAATAGACATTTAAATATTTGTGACACCATAAAACCGAGGTCATTTTACTCGGGGGTATTATACAGTGAGAATCTCAGATCGGCCCATGCCTAGTGAGGACTGCACAAAGTATGAACCATGAGGTCCGGAAGCACCTGATGTGTAAGTTCAGACGGATCCTCTTCATTCTCCTTGACATGTATGATCAGGGTTTCTGGAGAAAACCGGGGCGTACAGTCGTTGACATCCAACACAGTGAAGTCAATGGCAATGGTAGCAGATCTGGGCGCATCCCCTTGATCGGCAGCAGTTATAATCAAGGTGTAGTTTGAGTCTTTTTCTCTGTCAAGTTGATCCATGACCGACAGCACACCTCGAACTGTGTCGACCACGAAAGGACCAGCTGGGCTCAACATGTACCGCACTTTTCCATTTGATCCAATATCTTGATCCTGAGCCTTAACCTGAAACAGACTCGTCCCTCTTGGAACATCTTCTTTGACGAACAAACTGTAGTTGCTTTGTGAAAACACAGGGTCGTTATCGTTTATGTCCTCGACATGCACCGTGAAATTCATCGTGGTGGCCAATTGAGGTGAACCCATATCAGTGGCCATCACCGTGAAATGGAGAGTGTCTGTCTTTTCTCTGTCTAACAGCTCCTCCAGGAATGTCTCTCCACTTGTGTTGTCAATGCTGAATGCCCCACCAGATGAGTTGCTTAAAAAATACAAAACCTCCGCATTGGATCCTGCATCTTTATCCTCGGCATGTACAGTCATAATAACAGAATGCAACGCAGAGTCTTCTGGTATAAAAACATGTCCGGCAGACACGAAAGATGGAGCATTGTCATTAGTATCTTCCACTACCACCACGACACGGGCTGTGCTGGTGAGCTGTGAAGACACTGGCCAGGCACAATCATTCGCCGTCACAGTTAAATTATAGGAAGCCTGACTCTCTCTGTCCAGCTCTTTGTTCAGGCATAAACTACCTGTTGAGTGTAGGAAGAACGTGCCCAGTTCATCACCGCTTACAACTACCAGTTCCACTTCTCCATTTTCACCTAGAAAAACAGATGACAAAAACAGCAACACCACCATCACGTTAGTATTTCTCTTGTATGTAAATAACGTTTACTAAATATGTCTTATTAAATGACATAAAATAAGAGTTCTGTTTTTTTTCTTATCATGTATTAATCGTAACCAGAACATGCATCCTGTTAATGAGCCATTCCCAAAATGTGTATCCTCTTTTGTAGCTACAATCAAAAATTCAAAAGCGAAGAAAAAAAGTTGTTTTTTGGATTGTTACACAAACTTAGGAAATATCTTGTCCTAAGAATATTAAAAGATAGGGTGAAATAAATGTATGCTAATAGCAGTTGTGGACAGAAATGATTCTATTTATTTTATTTTAAATTTCAGATGGGGTTAAGTGGGGGGTGGTTGTGGTTGTGTTTTTTGTTTTTAAGATTATTCTCACAATGTACAGTCTAATAAAGGTTTTATTTTCTATCAATCTTTTGAAAGTTCAAAAAAAGATGTGAATTATACTGATGTTAACTACATAAATACTATTATTTTTGCCTCAACATGTGCAAAACACTAGCTAATCAATTCTGACTGTAGTTTGAAAAGCTCATGTGTAGCTCAGTAGGTATAACATGTTGGTTTTTTAAAGGAGAAGCAGGTCAAGTTAATGGTCTGCAGTTAAAAAATAGCAATAAAAAACAACTGGGTTGAGTTGAAATAGGTTTGTGCAGCAAACCCATTTCAATAAGGTGAATTTAATGTCTTAAGGTTCTGCAGAGGCTGTATAGGGAACCATTCACAATGATTCAGGCGTGTTGAACAAAGAGCTAAAACAGGTATGACACCAGCCCTTGAAGACCAGCTTTGAACCCAACTGTTTTAAATATTTCTCTAGTTCAACATATGTGAATCAGGAAGATGATTCACTACCATGAATTTTAGTTCATGTTGATGATGTAATTCAGCCATTTAAATCACCTGTACATCAATATTAGGGCAAATAGTAAGCAATAGGAAGATTTGTTCCCTAATCTGCAGGTACCATATTATTTTGTCTTCAGGCTTTTTTAACAACTTATTTAATTTTCCATTTTAGATTGCAGGGAACCTAACAGAGTTGTTTTTTGCATGAGTCTCATTAAAATTAATACTGTAAGAACTAAAGCTTCAGATCTAGATTTAATGAGAAATCTTTAAATGACCTTGATGAAACTTTTAATATTGTGGTGGACTCTTACCATCATCTTTGTCTGACACGTTCAGTGACAGAAAACAAGTTCTGACACCTGTGTCCTCCAGCAGCGATGCAAAGAAGTTGTTCTGACTGACAACAGGTGGGTTGTCATTGACATCCAGCACATTGAAATAGACTCTGACACTGGATACCTGCGAGTCCCCCTGCTGCACCTCCACTGTGAGTATGTAGAACCTTTGTGTTTCAAAGTCCAGGCTGCGGGATAATAGGAACTCTCCGGAGACGGGGCTGAGGAGAAACATGCTCTCCCCATCGTCCTCTTGAACTGAGTACGTGATAGGCGTGGGAATGTCAAACTGTGCCTCCACCTTTCCCACAACCGTTCCTGTCGACACAGTGAAACACAGACAAATATTCTGCGACCTGATAACCATGGAGCAAACACGAAACATCTGCCTAATTCTGGAGAACTTGTAAATAGTTCTGCAATATGAACATAAAATAGCAAGATGCTTGGAGCAATTTATGGGACAGTCAAACCAACTGTTATCAACAAACATGCATGTTTTCTAACAGAAGAGGAGATGACGAACCTGGCACGGTGTCTTCCTTTACTTGAAATGAATAAACAGTTTTGGAGAAAGCCATCTGTGTTTGCCATCTGCTATGGGAGGGTGAGCTAACTGCCCCATGCTTCAGCTCTGCGTCAACAGATGTATTATACCAGGAGGGAAGCTTGCGCCGCTCATCCGCAATATCAGAAAATTCACCCTCAGTACTCAGATTCCCCGGATTTCCCAAAAAAGGTTCATGAGAGACCACCGTATTAAACACCTGTGTAAAAACAAGATAATAAATAAACAAGTTTTGATGCACATTCAGCCCCACACACAGATATAGCTATATTACTAGTACAGTAGTTTGGAAATCCAATTATTAGCAGTGATACGGAAGGAGTCCTAACAATTTATGAATTAGTGAATCAACTCACCAGAACGAGCAACGATAAAATCATCACCTTTCTCGGTGGTCCAGTTGTTTCCATTATAAGGGTTAACTTTTACGGATCCATTTCATTGACAGGGCTACAAAGTCAAGTCAGAAAGTTAAATCCCAGGTAAAAAAAAAAAAAAGTGGCATCAAAAGGTAAGGTCCTGTAAACTTACTCCACATAAGACCAACAAATGGAAAACCATGTGTCCATAGGGATTACTCAGTCTCCTTAGTAATCCTGCCTTTGCTCTTTAAAATTCTGCAATTCGCAAGACCAAAAAAAAAAAAAAAAAAGAAGTAAAACTTATTAGATGACAGAACATAAACTCTATATTCAAATCAAATGTATTTATTTATAGCACATTTAAGAACAACTGCCGTTGGCCAAAGTGCTGCAAACAAAAAGAAAAACAATCTAAGATAATCCAATACAAACACTATGCAAAAAAAATAAAATAGAGAAAAACTCTCACACTGTGTTAAAAGCCAATGAGTATAAATTTGTTTCAAGAAAAGATTTAAAAGCACCAAGAGTTGAGGCCTGTCTAATATGAAGGGGCAGCTGGATCCAACGTTTAGAAGCTACAACAGAAAAAGCCTGATCACCTCTGTGGACTAGCCTGGACTTAGGGACAACTAAACACAAATGGTTATTAGATTTAAGGGATCTAGGGGGCACATAAGGCTGCAGGAGATCAGACAAATATGCAGGTGCCAGCCCATTTAGGGCCTTATAGGCCAACAATAAAACTTTAAAATCAATTCTAAAACGAACAAGGACCCAGTGAAGAGAGGCAGCTCGCCTCTTGTTTGTGTCAAGAGGCGAGCTGCAGCGTTCTGAACCGACTACAGTCGTGAGAGGCTGGCCTGGCTCACACCAGCATACAGAGAACTGCAATAATCAATTTAGGAGTTAATAAAAGCGTAAATCACCCGTTCAAAATCATTAAAAGATAAAAATTATTTCACTTTAGATCAAAGTCTCATTTAAACAAAGCATTTTCTTTCAACAGAACTAATCTGTTTCTCAAGATTAAGACTTGAATCAAGAATTAGTCCAAGATTTTTCACATGAGATTTTACGAAGTGCTCGAGGATACGGAGGTCAGAAGGGGACGTGCTGTGATTTACACTGAGACCAAAAATCATGACTTCAGCTTTATTTTCATTGAAGTTCAGAAACTTTGAAGCCATCCAAGCTTTTACTTTAGTAGGGCACTCAAGCAGTGCTTTAAGTGAGCAAGTATGGTTGTGTTTCAACTGAAAATAAATCTGAGTATCATCTGCATATGAGTGAAATGAAATATTAACCTTCTAAAAATGGAACCTGGCATGGAGATGTAAAATAAAATAGGTCCAAGAATGGATCCTTGAGAAACTCCACATGTAAGGAGAGCTGACGGGGGAAGTAAGGTTATCCGATACTTACAGAGAAGCTCCTATCCGACAAATAAGACCTGAACCAGTCCAGTGCAGAGCTTTTGATACCCCATAGATCAAGTCTGGAAAGCAAGATTCTATCATACTATATATTATTAAAATGTGGGAAACTCAGCATTTCCCTCATAAAGAGTAATCTAACACTGAGAAGGAAAGTAAGTAATAACTGCATATCCTACCATGTGTTTGATTTCACCGGTTTGGCCTTCTCTCCAGGGGGTTTTGTCGCTGAGATTACTTTGTGCTGAGTGAACAGCCGCATGAAGCCGGGTGGGTTTGTGCTGCTTCTTAGAGAGGATTGGTTCAGAGACTGCAAGGCTTTCATTCACAGCGTAAGATGAGCGAAAGGTGAGGAGGAGGGGGCGGGATCCACTCTGAGTTACAGGGTTTAAAAGTGAGCTGGTATAAAAGAGTACCAGCATAGTAGAAATTTTGTAATAGCAAAACCTTGAGCAATATGGATCTGACCAAAAAGGCCCTACATTCAGGATTAGTGTTTCTAAGACTCCAGAAAAAAAAAGGACATTGACCTCCTTACTTGCAAACACTCCTGGGAAAAGCCAACTTCTTTGCAGTTCTGCTGAGCAGAGTCCAATAAAAAGACATTTGAATCCCTTCTAAGTGACTGTGGTCACTGTGACAGAAAGATTTTTGTCTCCTGTTACTTGCAAGTGGGAACTCAAAACCAGGACATTACTTTAAGAGGAGGGAGAAACACATAACACAAGAAGTACTATCACTTCTTTTTTTTTTTTTTTTTTGTCTCTGAGCAGACTGAATTAGATGTACTTCACTTAACTTTAAAATGTCACAGTCGGGTGGGGTGGGGTTGGAGGTGGGTGTGGGTGATGCATTCTTGCTTGGAATGTAGGGTTGATTCAACAAGAACAATATAATAGCATTCCTTAAGGGGAAAATAAAGTGTGTTTGCTTCTGTTCAGCTACTTACGGATCAATTAAGGCATGGATCGTGCTCTGGGGAGTAGTTTTGAACAAAAAATGTAAAAATATATATATATATATATTCAATGAAAAAATGTCTCGTTTGTAAAAGTTCCTACAAAGTCCTAACCAGTGTCTGTCCCACGCAACAGTATTTCTTGCTGTCTAGGTATAAAAACTGTTGGTTGAACACTTTGATGCACAATGGATTTGTTTCACATTTCAAAAACAGAAGCGGTAACTTCATTGAAACGCCACCTTCTGGACAAAGGATTTCAAAATGCTTTAAAAAGTAGAAATAAATCCAACACAGGGTGGTTTTGTTACTGTAGCTTTGTGGTTCTCAGACACCGTTACAAATAGCATGGGTGGTATTTGAGACTCCTTTTAGTGGTAATCAAAAGATGTTGGTCAGTCAAAACTTGGATGGGAGGGACACTGAATCAAATACATCACTTTATCACATGCATTATACGTAATTGATACTGGAAACTTGATAAATTTGATGTACAGATGCCTATACCATTTTTGTGTATCATCTACTTGATGAGATTAATATGATTTTAAATATGATGTATTTTGGTGACTTTTTTGGTCTGTTTAGCAGCCTTGTGTTTCAAAATGCTCGATGACAGTCTCTCTTGAGCTAATAACATCAGATAAAACAAAAAAACATGTACCTGTTCCAACTCAGGAAACCAGGAAGAGTTGAAATTCATGCGTTCAATGACAGATCTAATGACTACTAGCAATAAAAAGTGTGTATTTATTTGGGTTTTATGCTTTCAAACTTTGTAGAAACATGTCTTATGAAGTTCGTAAATGTTTGTACAAGAGAATTTATCACAACCGTGACTATTCTTTTTTAACAAGGCAGCCATATTGTCAAGGTTGGTGAGAACAATGATTTTCCTACACAGGATCCAAGCTTATAGGAACCTCTGTTCATTTCATCAACTATAAACGTGAACGTTTTATCTTCTGTGTAAAACTACACTCAAATAAACCGTATCCTTCAGCCAATTAAACAATGCCCACAGAGATGTGTTTGATTTTGTTTTGTTGACATAATCCAAAAAAATTGCAAGTGAAACAATCCTGTTGCCCGTCAAGATTTAGAAAACTAAAGTCACTGAAATGGGATTTTTTTTATATGTAAAGAAAATGAAACTCTCACCATTATTGAGCGCTTCCGTTCTCTAAGTGACATATTTTGTAAAAACTCTATTTATTCTTTATTCTGACGTTAAATGTCCAACTATTACCATAAATATACCTAAAAGGCAGAGGTTTAGTGAAAATACACGTTTGGTTTTTGGTAGCTGTTAAAGAAGAGAAATAAACATCTTAAAAAAGAAACATTTATTGAAGACATTCTTTAATGTCAACAGCTGCATTTGATATTAGAGTGGTATTCAAAGAATAAAAAGACACTGGGACAGCACATAAAAAAATAATTTTCAAAATAAAACAAAAAAACAAACAAAAAAAAAAAAAAGGTACACAAACAACTCACCAATCTCATTTTTGAGTTGTAACACCTAAAGACTACTTAGTTCCATACTGATGTGTAGTCTTTCTAAATAGTTATATAATATGGCAGGAATACAGAACTACCACTAGAAAATTCCCAAACTTAGGATATGTAGTGTTAACTTTACAAAAAAAGGAGTTTAACACTGTACATCATAAAAACATTAAATATACACATGATCTTGTTCAATTTGACTTGTGATTCAAGATGGCGAACTGAGTACATTGGGATTACATGGCATAAACAAAATCTTCAGGTCCCATCCTTATGAGATTTACTCATCATCCTCATCTTCCTCCTCTTCCTCCTCCTCGTCTCCCTCCTCTTCTTCCTCATCGTCGTCATTGGCTGCTGCAGCTGGTACTGAGTCCACTCTGCCCTTCGTGCGGTACGCCACAATATCCTGTGGAGAGTAGGACAAAATTTGTTTTAGCTACACCAGTGAATTTTCTGCATCAGTAACTAAAACTAACTCAGAATCTTACTGAAAATATAGAAACACAGTAGTCATATTTGAACAGGACTCTCTAGAAGTACATAGTAGCCACTCACCTTGTCATATTTCTCCTTCAGCTTGGCAGCCTTCTTTTCGTACGGCTGCTTTTCTTCCGCAGACGAGCCGTTCCACATCTCTCCGAGCTTCTTAGCCGTGTCCCCGATGGAAAGCCCAGGGGTCTCCCCCTTTACCTTGGGGCGAAAGTCGGCACAGAACAGGAAGAATGCAGACCTGTGGGGGGCGTAGGCGTAGGGGGATTAATCGTTGTAATAGCAGTTTAATGGAATAAAAAAACAATTTTAATTTAAAAAAAAAGGTACATACGGTGGTCTCTTAGGGGCATTTGGGTCCTTGAATCGCTTCTTCTTCTGGCCCTTAGGGGGCACGTAGTTCTTCATTTCCCTCTCATAGCGTAGCTTGTCCTGTTTAGCCATATCTTCAAACTTCCCCTTCTCCTTTGGCGACATCGTCTGCGGCAGAGAGGGACAGAGAAAGAACATCTACAATGCCGAACACAATTGTAACAAGCTTGATGTTCTAATTGAACTGTTTCAGATTACTAGGCCTTTCAAGAAGATACGGAGAACTTGACAGTTGACCAGAATTGGACAATTTTACACCTCACCTGCTCTGATAAGTGATCACACGGTTGGAAAAAAATAAAAAAAAAATTGGATCCTTTATGCTTTCAGCTGAATGCGCCACACCAGACGTTACCAGGCTACTTAACAACACTCTTTTCTGCGCACGTTGTTCCTGATGTAAAAAGACCAGGGTATTTTCAAGGGCTATGCATAAAAATCGATACAAAGATTAATATCGATGTTATTAAAAATGATTTAATATCGATATTCTGGCTTTCAATATCGATATACCTCCCAACCCCTAGGGGGCGTTATTAAGCGCACCATTACTGTTCACAGCGAGGAAGTGCAAGTGAGACAAATTTGCGGAATGGCCGACAGGATTTTAGAAGCGCCTTCGTCCCTAAAATCAGATGTTTGGTCACATTTTTGGTTTCTGTGATAAGTTAAATGTATTGAACTAAATGCATTTTATTTTCCTGTTAATATATCAGTGTTCAATAAATTGAGTATACATATAATATTTAGCTGGTTTTGGTGATCGAATGACTTTGAGCATTAATTTGAAAGTAATAAATATTGATATTGGAGTCAACTCAAATCAAGCTGAGCTATGAATCGAGAATCGTATTGAATCAGCTCATCTTAGATGATACCCAGCCCTAATATTTTCAGCATCAGTGAGGTGTTGGCAGACAGGTCTAGCGCAAAAACAGTAAGAATGGTCCAGAAATAAACTGTAATATACGACCATTGCATGTTGGGTGTTGATTCAGGATGCTTAGAGGGAGTTACGACCGCAGCACATAGCAGGAAGCTGAACATACTACAGGAAAGTTGCTCTATTTTAATATTTTTAATATATCAGTTCCATTTTTTATTACTGTACATGCTGGACTTGGAAAAATTCTGAGCCTTTTGGAAATATCAATACACAATTGGTAATGCCAACCGTGACAAGCCCATTAATCATTCCAATAGAATATAAAGAGAAAGCAAATAATTAAATAAAAATGTATCTAACACAAACAGCAAATTTAACTTTCATTAGGAAAGTTGTTGGGTTAATTCAAGCTTCCACGCTTGGGACACATTGCTCTGCTCTTGGACAAGGCAGCCAATCCCAGTCCAATCGGTGTAACGCTGCATGAATCTGTGCGTGTTTGTGAGGGCAGCTGGGTGATTGTGACTTTCCTTCAAAGTGCTTGGATTTGTCTGTATCAATATGAAAAAAAAAATATAGATTCATCTGTGCAAGTTTTTTTTTTTTTTTTTTGTAGCACTGGTGGCTTTTTTAATCGAAAGTAAGACTGACAGAAAGGGAGCTGAGAGAGGGGGAAGACATGCAGGAAAGGACCGCAGGCAGGAATCAAATTCTCAGTTATCCGAGTCGTGGCAAGGGCAAACAGGCTTAAATAGGAGGCAATTGGACTTTTTTTCAGTATATGTCTGAAAACAGTTCGACACCTATTAGGAAAAAAAAAAAGACTTCCCTGTAAATGAGATATGTTCTGTGGAAAAGCATTAAGACTTTAACAGCAGAGCCTTACAAGAATCAGTGAGTTAGAAATACTCTGCAAAAACCTCTGCTCAGCGCAGTAGTAATGTTTACCTTCCATCTCTCAGAGCATTTCTTGGAGAACTCTGAAAAGTTGACGGATGCATCGGGATGCTTCTTTTTATGCTCCTCTCTGCACGTTTGAACAAAGTAGGCGTATGAGGACATTTTGCCTCGGGGCTTTTTTGGATCCTTCACCATCTTGACTTACTGGGAAAAAAAAAAAAAAAAAACAGGAAAAAAAAAAAACAGACAGGAAAAATATGCATCAAAGTTGAGTCATATAACAGCAGCGATAATATGCAAATCCCTCCCTTGCTCAACTGCGTCCCTGGCTTTGTCAGTCCCATCTATTGTTTAAACAGGGAGGATGGGAGGAGCAGGAGGAGGGGTGACTGATGAGCCTCTGCATGAAGGGCCAACATTACAGTTCTCTAATCAACAGCCTGCTTCTCCTTACTGCAGCTTTGGGCATCCACAGTGTTATAGTTGTAACCAGGTGAAAACTGGTAGCTGCAATATGTTTGAAGTCCTCTCCTGGTGGCGGCGATCCCTGTGAGCTGGGCTTCACAGCGCGTAAATGAATACATTAGCGAAGGCCTCCGCCTCCTCTGACCGCCCGCTAGCCGTTAGCCATTATGGCTCCGCTCTCGCTTTTGTGTCCTCTTGCTTTTTAGCGTTAGCTCCGAGCTAACTAGCTAGGCGGGGAGTGCTCATTTTATGAGGCGATCATTAAAATGGCTGATTAGACTGATTAAAAAGGCGCAGGCGTCTTGTTTCTAGAAACACTTTTTTTTTTATTTCCTCTTCTACGTCACTGTAACTAACGTTTGCGTTTTACTCTGGGATTTTTGTTAGCATTAAAGTGTAGTTTTTTTTTTGTTGTTGTTTGCTTTGTTTTAAGTAGGCATAGTGTCGGAGAGAGATGCTCCGGCTGTCTCAACGCAGGCGGGCTGCCTCAGCACCACTCAGCGCTAACCTCCAGCCAGCAGCTAGCCTTAGCTTTAAACGTAGCAGCAGCAGCAGCTACCGTTACCAGGCTAACGCGGTGGTGCTAGCATAACAGGGGAGCCCTCCTCTCTGTCAGCTGCTTGCGCGCGAGGTGACGCTGCTATCCCCGAACGAGTAACTTCTAAATCTACCGCCGGTTAAGTCGTCCGTTGTTTCGTAAGTAGCGGCTAACGGCGGAGCCCGGGGCGTCTACGTAGGGAAATGAGCATCATTAACCAGTTTGGTAGTGGGTTAGCGCCCCGTCCAGCTCAGCCCACAGCCAAACACGCAGAAAGGACAAACACAAAGCAAAGCTAGAGCACAAGCCAGCCGGAGAGCTTGGCGCCGCGGCTGTGGACGCTTACCCCGTCGGCCAGTTGTACCTCTCAAACAATGGGGCGAGAAGCACCGTGAGTGCGCGGTCTTTCGCCTACGAGGATTCCCGTGTTTATCCGGTGTGTTCGGCTCCGGCTGTCGGACATTGGCTGCCGCCAACTTCTTAGATATCTTATTGGACACTCGCTGCCCGAGTCCCGGTTGTGGCGCGGTTGGCTGCCCAAAACGAGACGGGACGATGGCGCTAAACTTGAAGTTTGAGTGTCCCGTCGGCGACTGTCTGCGGGGGCATGAGAACGGCAAATCACGCACGGTGAAGTTTGCTGTGAAGTGCTTGGTGTTGTTGTTACAACATAACTAGGACCATTACTGAAGAAAATGAATACATAAAATAAAAAAACAGGAAGCAGGTCTACTAGTAATAAAATAATGATGGTAAAACCAAAATAGAACTAATTATGAAAATAATAATAATAATTAGTGAAGAATTCACTATTATTTTTTGTAAAAACGTCAATTCTTTGAATTTACCATTTATTTCACAGATTGGTATCAGCAAATAGTATACTTAGTACTTACTTGGTATTGAGAAATAGAATTGTATCTTATTTTTTAACTTTTTATTTTATCTAGGTAATATTTTTATATTACTAATATAATATCAGATATAATATCTGAAGAATATCAGAAGTTCAATAATTTAAATAATTAAATAATTAAGCATATTAACGTTTATTAATAACCTTTTATGAAATTGCTCTAAGTGTATTGTATAACGGCAAACGCCATTTGGAAAGAACATGGACGTACTGACATTTGTTTTTCTTCTTCTTACTGTAAGATAAGTTAATATCCTTTTTAAGACTATGTCTCTGATTTCTTTCAGTAAAAAACCAAACAAACAGCTTTTTATTAAATTTGATAGTTTTTCATAAGAAAATATCTAAAGCCCAGTTTAAAAGTTTGTAAGATTAATGAATGGACCTACAAGTAGAGATCCACCAATTAGATATTTTTTGTTGCAGATTTACAATGGAGCATTGACCTGATAGCCTCATATCTCTTTAAGAAATAATAAAAACATCTATTTTCTACTTTCTGGAAAACTTGGAAGTTGAATCTTCCAATCAATGTATTAATATCTCCTTCACTATCAATGAAGATCAACAAATATATTAAATTTAACCAGGTTATAAGGTAGAGGTATTTATACAGTTACCCTAACAAAAATAATTTACAGCGTATCTGATATATTATTTTACAAGACAGTTTGTAGGTTACAACCATTATTTTTTTTTTATTAAATACACATACAATTTAAGTTGTGATCAATTTGATATTTGAGAGAGAAAAAAAAGCTTAAATCTGTTTTTTTTTTTTTTTTTAAAAAAAACATTCATTCATTAATTAGAACTGTGCCCTACACAGGATCTTGGTAACCTCAGTAACTGGTTTCACACTGAAGAGAGTATATGTCAGCACAACCCAGTAGAGCTCACAAATGGCACATGCACCGGTTAGGAAAAGATGAAATGTTATGTTTCCAGGCAGCAAGTTACCACTCAGGCTCAGTCAAACATTAACTTGCCAGATTCCGGTGACCAACGTGTTTCAAGATGCATTTTGAAATGCAAGAGTTGGTTGAAAAATGTTTTGTGACCATGGTGTTGGTAACAATCAGTTTCATACAGTACTTTGCCATAAAAGGTTGCCTTTATTATTCTCAGTAGGAAAATAATTCAATCACTTTTGTAATTTAAGCAACTTCTCTCTGTGCCCATACCACACACAATAACACAGCCGTGGTTGTGTTTAATTAATAATTTAACATCTCCCCTATGGAGCAGCACCCAGCAGCCATTTGGTGGTTAAAGCTCTTGATAACAACAGGGCTTTCACACGTCTTGTTGGACTTTTACATTTAAGGCTTAATCCTGGATCATAAAATTGCAAAAGTACATGGAGACCGCTCTAAACTGTGATGACTAATGGCAGCCAAAGGTAATGTTAAGCCACATATCTGCAAGGATCAGTTGATTCTTTTGACAAAAGAAAGCTTTGAATTGAAAAAAGAAAAATGTTGTAAATGATGTATTTTGTTGGGTCTCTATCATAAGCTATGATGAAATGTTTCATTATTGCTGTTGTATACAACAGATACAGCTTTAGTTATTCATTCATAGAGCACATTCAATGCAACATAGGTTGCACCGAATGTACAGGCTAAATATTTAAAAGAAACTTTAGCACAATAAAATAAAATGAATTATTGAACAATATAACAAAAAGATATGCCAAAAGTGAACAGTGTGTTAAATTGATTAACACATTAAATCAGTGTGTAGGAAATCAAGTCAATGAGAAACATGCTGCAGTGTAATGCTCTGCCTGGAAATAAAACCATTGTACAGAGATGTTTTCAGATGTTTTTATTTTATTCATTTTTTTATTTTGCATTCCCGGGCAAATGTTACCTTAAGTGTTGGACCATTCCTGAACATTGGAGCATAGACTCAAAATACCCCACCCCCTTTGGCTGCTGCCTGGATCTGGTAACCTGGGAAAGTTAGTTTGAACATCTTCAAGGTCTGGTTGATGTTTGAGTGTTCAAACGATCTTTGAAAGATTGTGATGCCTTTGCTCTTAGAGTCTTAAAATATAATAAAACGTTTTTAAAAATTATTGCTAAAATAGTCTGAAAGCCAATGCAAGGAAGCAAAAAGCAGCATGATAGTTCATCATGTAGTTCTGCAAGGAGAACACAATTTTTACATCATTTTCCACAGTATCACATCCCATAGAAGAAAATGTATCCATCCTCTTTTTGTAAAAAAAACAAAACAAAAAAACATATATATTTTTCTGTAAAACCTAAAAGTAGAGAAAAAGTGGTTCTTTAAAATGACAACTTGTTTCCTATAGTAGATATTTATCAAAAGGGATAAGTTGTTTCTTCTCAAAAGGTCACTCACCATTTGAGGCTCTAAGTTTCATTTATCTGGACTAAGAGCAAAAATGGTTATTTGGACTGTACAGGTTGCAGACGCCAGGAGCAGGAGAAGACATTGGTTAACAAACCTCTGTTTTTGATATGCCAACATTTCTTTGTTTTTAATTTTTGTCCTTACAGAATTGTGTTTGTGTTATTATCTTGATTAATAAAACTTATTTTTTTGTTCATAGAACGCAAACAATGGTGGAATCCATATGAAACATCTCACAGAAGACAGTTTGTCTACCAACCAACCTCGGCTCCAGAAATCTTGTTACATAAGTAATTGATGACATTACCCCTAAATTTAGAATTAATGCCAAGAGCTTGTTTGCTTTTATATGCTTACTTCATGTTAATGTACACATAGGCACCCGGTCTCAACCACATTTAAAGACTCTTCTTCACATCCTGGACCTCTTGGCTCAACTGTATATAATGAGGAGTATTACTGGAAGCCGCAGTGTAAACCGAACCGCATTTGCACAGGAACAGCCTCGGGACACTGGAGAAACAACCCACATCCCAGTCAGGTCTGTATTTAGACCGTGCTAGCCTCAGTTTTGATTAGATTAAATATTTGCATAGCCTTTAAAATAAGCTGTGTTTTCTCAAAGGGATTTATTGTCTGGAGGTTTCCGAGAGATACTCCTTGCTGTTCAGCCGCCTCTCCTCAGAAAGGGGTCCCATGTGATGGGGAGATTTGTAAGGCCTTAGGCGCGCAGTACTGCTCCATCTACACACGTGACTTCAAAGGATCATCTCAAAGTATGGGGTTTGATCTGTCTTGAGCATGTAGAAGTAACTACAGAAAATATGGACGCTCAAAATTAACGTCCTACCTCTGTAATTATTAGCTCATTTTCTTTTGTTTTTCCACACCACTTCTTTGACAGGACCTGATGAAAATAATAAACAAGATGAAAAGCTTGCGGCTCTGCGCATCAAGCTTCAGAAACGGGAGTCTCTTCCTGCTGACACCGAGATGAGAGCCAGTTATCGGCCGCCGAAGCAAAAGCCTGAACTTTTGCCAAACATTTACCAACACAGCAACATGGATCAGAGAGCTCTCTGCCGTGGCATAGGTAGCGTATTCTCAAAAACTACTACACATGAACATTGGTTCTGTGTTTTATGCTTCTATCCTGATCAATAATTTGCACTGCAGTTCCAACAGTTATTCAAAGACATGTCCACACTCAGCAGAGGGGCACAAACCAGACAACCTATGACAGGTTTTTTGGAAATAGCGTCAACTATCTCCCGCCTGACATAAAGGCTCTGCGACCCCATGAGACTCAGCAGTTAAAAACAATCTTACATGATGAGGGTTAGCATGATTCTCGTTCCTTGACTCATTTTAACAAGTCACAGATTTTCATAGAATGTTTTCTTACATTTGGATTTCTTTCTTGAATTTGCAGGACAGGAAACTGGGAAAGCAGCTTTAGGTAAAAACACTTGTTCAGGAAATCAGGGTAAAACGAAGGAACTTGCTGCTGTTTTGCAGAACCCCCAGTCACCAGTTTGGACATCCAGCTGGCCCGGACCTTTGTGAACCTTAGTAGGAAATTTATTATCTCTGCGTGTTCATTTTTTAGGAATATTTCTTTATTTCAACTGTATGAACAGAAACCTAAACCTGCCTAAACCTTTTAACATTTTGTTACATTCAAACCTCAAACTTTAATGTTGTTATTGCTATTCTTTGCAATACTGACACAAAGTAACACATTTGTGAAATGGAGAGCTTATACAGTACCTCAATGAATAAATACTGTAATGTGCAATTTGTATTCTGTTTCTTTTACTCTAATACCCATAAATTCAATTCAGTTCAGTTTTGTTTATATAGCGCCAATTCACAATACATGTCCTCTTAAGGCAAGACAAGGTAAATTTACTTGTATAGCACATTTCAGTACAGAGACAGTGCAAAGTGCTTTACATGATTAAAATATAGGAAAAATATAAAACAGAATAAAAGCAAGAAGGAATAATATGTAGAAACCAAATAGAACATGGGAGAATAGAAGCTAAAAGCAAACATTGAAAACAGTTGGACTACAAAGTTTAACTAATGATGTTTCAGTAAAACAGTTTAATTAGAACAGTCGAAGCCAATCCTAAAAAAAAAAAAAAAAGTTTTTAATCTTGATTTAAAAGAATTCAGGCTTTTCTCACTTTTACAGTTTTCTGGAAGTTTGTTCCAGATAAGTGAAGCATAGGAACTAAATGCTGCTTCTCCATGTTTAGTTCTTGTTCTAGGTATGCGGAGTAGGCTGGACCCAGAAGACCTGAGTGGTCTGGATGGTTGATACATTGATAACAAGTCTGTGATGTATTTAGGTGCTAAGCCATTCAGGGATTTATAGACTAACAGAAGTATTTTAAAGTCTATTCTCTGAGATACAGGGAGCCAGTGTAAGGACTTCAGAACTGGGGTGATGTTCTCTACTTTCTTAGTCTTAGTGAGGATGCGGGCAGCAGCGTTCTGGATCAGCTGCAGCTGTCTGATCCACTTTTTAGGCAGACCTGTGAAAACACTGTTGCAGTAATCAATTATTCTAAATATAAACGCATGGATTAGTTTTTCCAGATCCTGCTGAGACATTCGTCCTTTTATCCTGGAAATGTTCTTCAGGTGATAGAAAGCCGACCTAGTAAATGTCTTTAGACTCAAGGCACTTCACAAAACGTCAATTCAGTCAAATCTGACAGACAGATCCCAAGTCATATAAAACAAAATGCAACCCGTTGCAATGATGGTAAACCAACAGCATCATGAAGACAGAGAACATGGCAAACAGGTTGGAGATAAAGTTGTAGAGACATCTTATACAGGCTAAGGTTACAAAACAATACCCCAGGCTTTGAACATCTCAAATAGAATCGTTCAATTCACCGTCTGAAAATGGAAAGAGTATGTCCCAGCAGCAAACCATGTCTTGGTTTGCAGCTGTGTGAGCCAAAACTGACAAGTCGGCCGAGAAGAGCAGTAAACACACGGCCACTGTGGAGCAGCTGCAAAGATCCACAGCTCAGATGAGAGAATGTGTTCACACAGGGCAATTATTAGAAGTGTCCCTCTCAAACAGAGTGGAAAAAAGAAAGCCATTGATGGAATATGTTATAAAGCTGGCAGTGTTATGCTATAAAATACCGGTACTTGTAGCTGCAACTGGAATAAAAGGTATTTTTTCAACTTATTGGTAGGGAGGAGTGAATGCACAGAACAAAAGACTTTTCAAATATGTTTTTGCTTTGTTTGTAATGTGAAGTAAAAAAAAAAATAATGAAAAAAAACTTGATGAGCACTTCTTTAAGAGACTCCATATAGCACATGTAAATAGTGTGACATGAGTGATGTGTCTGCATCTTATGTGAAGATATTTTTCCAAATTTCCCTTATTCTGTCGTTTGGTTGTGTCAAAGTATTAGATTTTTATTTTTTAAAAAAGGTTTTGTTTTTCTCAGCATTAACAGCTGTTTTTTTTATTCAAAGAAACTGTTTTGATTGCCTACAAGGCATTTTAGCTATGTTTTAAACATGAACTGCCTGGTTGTAAGAAAGCTTGTTAAATATACATGGTATAACATTTTTTTTCACATTAAGTTGTTCAATATATCATTAGTTTGTTAACCACATGAAGCATGATGGTAACTATTGCTCTCTCTGTTAAAGAGATGCCATGTTTTGTGGTTTCAGTTGTCACATTTGGTTTCTTGGTTACCATCTACCACCTGTGCTGCTCAAGTGTAACGCTAGAGCCAGTGTCAGGTAGACCAATGGAGAGATCTATCTGTCTTGGTGGATAGACAAAAGGCATTTCAAATCCCTTAGGTTTTAGATACCATTAGACATAAAGGAAAAAAAATTCAAGAATGCCACTGGAGAAAAACGTTCGCCCTTCATCAGCTTCAGGAAGATTAGAAAGCAACCACAAGACCAGGTATTCCTCATTCTCATGATATTGTAGATCCCATGTGAGAATCTTTATGTGTATCTATATCTATCTATCTATCTATCTATCTATCTATCTATCTATCTATCTATCTATCTATATATTAATATATATATATATATATATATATATATATATATATATATATATATATATATATATATATATATAGCTGTGAGATGAAAAGAATGAAATTGAGGCCGTATTTTGCTTCTGTTTAATTCTAAGGAAATGTTTACTGTTGTCATGGTTTGTAAAGCAATAAGCACCGTTGCAGGAAGTTTGGTCCCCTGAGAATTGTAATGACAGTTTCATGCAAAGTTTTTTTTTACCTCTCGATCACTCATGTTACAGCCAGAAACTCAAAACTTTCTGGCAGTAACCCAAAATGGGAAAAGCTGTAAGGAGTTTGAACACTTTTGCCATATATTTATAATGTTAAATACAATGATGATTATGAGACTCAACGTCCTCAAAAATGTTTGAAACCACACAGACTGCTGTCGTGAACTTCTTTTGTCTACTTCAGAGAAGTGCCATATAGCAAATTTATCAAAAGATACAAACACACATCTGATCATAATGTGAAATCCTGCAGCATCCTCGCTGAACTGGAAGGCACGGCGCAGAGAATAAAGAAAGCATCTGTGGGTTGGCCTGAAAAAGCAAAGGACTTTTTAGCCCCTCAACATTTGGGTGTTGGTGAGGACAACAAGGACCCAGAATGGCAGGAGCGACAGGTATTGAAACAAAATAATGGAAGGAATTTTGTCACACATGGAGAAGGTCAGATCAGTACTTTTTCCAACTTACAATTTTGAGGTACAGTTTTGAAATGGTCAAATGTATGTGAATGTGTCCATCTCGGACGTTTTGCTAATTATCTAGTGCTGGTATTACCATCACTCAGTCCTCATATGAACCTCCTTTTGCAGAGCTGCAACATTCAACCAGCAGATGTCACTAGTGTGCTGTGGCGCTTCAATTAGCCTGCTCGGTCTAAGCTATCAGAAAGTGATGCTTTGCTAATTTACATAAATAAAGTTCATGATCAGTTTACAAACAGTCTGACTGTACATCAGGCAGGGCAATCTTCCCAGAGCCCCAAAGCATCTCAAGCTGTAGTTGAGCCAACTGCATACAAAGTTTCTCAGGAAATTCTAATTTGAGCTTCTGAGCTGACAGGAATGATAAAATGATGCAAGAGGCCCGGTTGCCAGTGCCCAGGCTCAAATTGCCGGGTTTCCATTGCAGATGTCAGTCACACTCTCCTGCTTAATGTAGCAAGCAATGTGCCATAACAGATTAAGAGGAGCAGGCTCAGGAGTTCAAAGTTATGCATCTCTTATGAAGGGATTTGGAAAGCAGTGGAGGTTATGCGAATGCTCTCACCATTTCCATCACTCTGACTGATTAAACAGTTATCTTACAAATTCAGGGAATACCGTAGGGAAACTTCAGCTCTAGTTACATCCTTGAGTAATTAAGCTGTTTATCCCTGTTATTTATTAATGGTAGATCAAACAGCTTCCAGGATGAAGGACCAGTTGCTAGGAAACCACTGAAAAACTTACAAGAGTTGTAAACTCAAAGAGCATAGCCTGTTATCTGCTGATTTTCATTCTCAAAATTAAATCATTTGTTTCTTCTTTTAGCCCTCCAACTTTATGAACTGTCTGGTGAGTGGATTTGTGCGGACCTAAAACAGACATCTAACTAAAAGCATTCATCTAAGTGCCTAAAGTACTTCATGAAGTTATGTCTTTAATTTTAATGATTTTTTTTTCCAATTCTGTTTCTCTTTTCATTTCAAGATCAATGGAAAGATATCATTAGATAATCTCCAAAAAATGAAATTTGCACTTGAGGTAATTGGAAAAAATTTACCTTTTAAAATCCAGCTGCAAAGTTGGTGCGAGAAATGTCTTTTTTAAAACTGTTTTTTGTACAAAGGAATCTGATGCGAGTGGGAGAGGATACACTGATGTAGAGAATTTTGGATATATTCTGAAAAAGTGCTTTGAAGTGACTAACATGGTAAGATATAATTTTTTTAAAATAATTTAAACGTATTCTCAAATCTGAATGTTTTTTTTTTTTTTTTGCAGTCTTTTTGGAAAGTCTTTGCATATAGTGCCTGGCAAACCTTTTATTGATAATAACACTTTTTTAAGTTTTATCATGTTAGAACCGGTACTTAACCATCAAAACAAAATAGCACGTAACTGTGAAGCAGATGTGATTTTCAAAACTCTTTATGAAAGAAAAAAAAAACAGAAAACTGATGTGTGCATTTGTTTTCAGTATTTGTTTTTAACTTGATACTCCTAAAGAAATCTAGGGCAACCAGTTGCCTTCAGAAGTCACCAAACCCATAACTAGGGACCACCAGTGTGTCATTTAATCGCAGTATAAATGGTGTGGTTCTGTTAAGCCCTCCAAGGTTTGTAACGGCCCATTAGTGTACAAACAGCATAATAAAGATCAAGTAACACACCAGACAAGTTAGGGACAAAGTTAGAGAAAAATTAAAAGCTGACTTAGGTTATGAAACAACATGGTGAGCTTTGGAAATCTCACTGATCACTGTCTAATCCATCTGACAAAAGGAGAGTATTTTACAACAGCAATCCGATTAAGGCATGGACTTAGCATTAATCAGAGAAGCCGCAAGATGCCCTAGGGTAACTCTGGAAGAGTTGCAGCGATCAACAGAAGCTCTGATTGAAAGTAGCCCTAAATAAATCTCAGTTGCCAAAGGCCATGAAGGGGACACAGATGTGGGGAATGTGCTCAGTTCAGATGAGACCAAAACTGGCTTGCATTCTAAATTCTATTTGTGGCAGAAAACTAAAAATGCACACACCATCCCCACAGTAAAACACAAAGCATCATGTGGGAAGACCTTTCTTAATCACGGTCAGGGACAATTGTAAGAATTGATGGAAAGGTATAGTTATAGCTAAATGCTGTGTAATCTTGGGATGGAAATGTGTTGAAGATGGCAGAAGACTTTAGGCTGAGGTGGAAGTTAATTTTCCAGCAGCAGAATAACCTGAAAAAATACAGTCTGTAGTAGAATGGAATGGTTTAGATCAGAGCGCGTTCATTTGTTAGAATGGCGCATACCTGAATTTATCGCTGACTTTTTGTTGAGTCTTGGAAATTGCTGTTCAGATACTCACGATACAAGCTTGAGCACTTTTGAAACGAGAGAAAGAAAATCTGTCTCCATGGATAAAATTGTGGTGGGGACATGTCTTCAAAAGACAGCCACTTTAAATGCAATGAAAGGTGGTTCTGTGGTGATTGGTGTGCTTGGGGAAGGACCAAACTACAAAGAGGAACCACGGGAAACCTGACAGATTCAAGAATTTAATAGCAAACAGTAAAACCTACAAATGGCACAAAGAGAACAGGAAATATGCCACGGACAGGGAAAGAGGATGAGAAGACGGAGAACCGGAGTACGTGACAGAATGAACAAGAATCCATCAGTGAGTGTAAACCAAAGAGTTTAAATATTGTCAGAAGTGTGAAGAAATATATTGAGAGTAGGAGGGAGCAATGAGGTGAAAATGAGGAACAGCTGAGGCAGGAGGGAGGTGGAGGAGCTGAGGGAGGGAGACTAATTAACCCAGAAGAGCAGAATGGAAAAGTAAGGCAAACCTAGGAAGAAATCTTAACGAGATCTTACAGAAATAACTCAAATTGAAAAAAAGAATAGACTAAGAAGGTATGCACAAGGAATTAACTAAAATGCCAGCGTGAAAATATAAACAATATCAAAATGCAGAAAAAAAACATACATAATTGATGCCGAAAAACTCAAACACCTGAGGATTATAACAGGTTAAAATTTTTAAATAAATGGGCTGAATACAGATGCGCATCAAACTTTTCAGATTATTATTTGTAAAGAATTGAAAACCATATTTTTCTTTCCATTTGATAATCATGCATTAGTTTGTGTTGGCCTCTCACATAAAAATGTGTGGTTGAATCAAGGCACTGTAAATTTAGAAGAAGGAAAATCGCTTATTTTCTTTTTTCATTTCTGTATTTTACAGAGCAATGGACAGATTCATAGTTTGTTTAAAAAGATTGATTACTCAGATCAAGGAAGGATTTCATGGGTGAGTTATATTCACGTTGTGTTTGAGTGTAATGGAGCACGCCTGATAAGAAAAAGAATCTGTAGAAATCTTAGCAACAATATTTTACCCAGGCTTTATTAATCAAGGGTATCTGGAACAGAAATCAGCATAGTACTGTGGGATATAGCTGTCTTTGTAGTGTCAAGTTTACTTTATACGAAAGCCTTTGAATAGCTTCTATTGGTCCAATAAACCTACAACCTACATTGATGGATTTTCACTATACTTTGTTAGACATGTAAAAGTAAAAACAATTTAAGAAGTACCTAAATTAATCTCCACATGCTTTGATATAAACAAGTTGACCCTTATTTTATAATAATAATAATAATAATAATAATAATAATAATAATAATAATAATAATTATTATTATTATTATTATTATTATTATTATTATTATTATTATTATTATTATTTACAAAGGTTTGACTTGATTAAAATGATCATCTCTAACAGGCAGGAATGTCATTTGTGATTCAGGCGGATTTCTCCAATTATCTGCTTGAGCAGCACAAAGCAAAGGAAGAAACTGTGAGACGCACCAAGAAGGTGGCGTTTAATTTGCCAGCCACCATGAGCGAATGTGGTCATGGCGTTCCCATAGTCAACATCCACTCCCTTCATGATGGCACCGTGTTAACAGTGAGAGAGGATGGGTTCGTGTGTGAGTGGAGTCCTAAACTTGACCCTCAGAGGACCAAGCTCATGTTTGTATGTGCTATCTTTTAGAAATTTAGCTGAAATGTTCATTCATTCATTAAGTCATGTAATTTTTTTAACCTATTCTTAAAACAATCTTAAGAAATAGGAGGCAAAACAACATATTACAGAGCAAAAAGCCATTAGACAGGAGAATATACAGACCCATTAGAATTTTATTGAAAAGTTGATTTATTAAAGTAACTCAATTCCTTAAGTGAAACACATTAAATAGATTAACTGCAGACCGACGGATGTGTTCAAGCCTTCATTTCTGTTAATTATGATGATTATCTGCTTACGACTAATGAAAGCATAGAATATTACATCAGACCAATACAAAAAGCTTCCGACAGAAATGTGGGCTTAATGAAAATAATTTGTTATACCAGCAGCAAAGTATCCAAAAATTCTGGCTACATTTAAAAAACAATATATACTATGAGTCAAATACAATATGATAAGTGATTTGTCCTTTTCATGAAGCTGGTAAATTTAGTTGTTGAGAACAGTACATGTACGATACTTCATGAATTTCTTCATCAAAACTCACCATATTTTGATAAAGCCATTTTAACACAGGAAATTGTCCCTTTTCATAGAGTGAGGGACCTGCCAATAGAAGGTCAAAGTGGGTAACTGATTTCGCTCTGATGTCGGAGTACAAAAAGTTGATGATCGGAACAGGGTGACGACTTCTTATTAACCTTACTAAATGCTTTCAAAATGAGAGGCTGGGGTCACTATTACTTTTCTTGAATACTTTATTTTTCAGGGATGGAGAGATTCAGTTCTATGAACTTTCTACTTTGAAGCCTTATTGCCAGATCAGTGGCTTGGAAACAATACCTTTAACTTTAGACTATGGGTGAGCTGCAGAAGAAGACATTGAAAGTACTTCTGCAGTTCTCTAGCTAATGTTCTTTATTGCGTTCTTTTTTTATTTGCAGCTACATTGGCTCTGACAAATGTTGTTTTCTATATGGAGACATGGAGGTAAGTTCTTTTTCAAAACCTAATTTAATTACATCACCTACACGCAGAGGCGTAAATTAACAAGTTGTATTTAGCTGAGTCCCCTCTGGAGAGAAATACACTTTTAAGACCGGGTTTACTGTGCAATATTTACTTCAGTGATATTATTTTAAAATAATTTTATCCGTACTTGAGTACGAGTTTTGGCTACTCTCACTGCACTGAGAGATGACCAAGTATGTTTTAGCCAATCACAGGCAAACATCCACACAGTTCATAGTAAAAAGAGATTTCTTGGATGTAAACAAGATTTGTTTTGTCGTAATGCACCATTTGGAGGGCAAGTGAATACACAGTTTCTCCAGTCACTCAAAGTAACTTGTTAACAATTGTAGGTTCTTCTTTTAAACGCCTTATATTATGATGCTGTGAGATTTGAAACGTTACGTTTGTATACATTTTTTATTTCTTAAACTTGCTATTTAATTTAAAAAAATGTATTATATGATAATTGAAAACACCAGAATGTGGACATCATTTTAAATTTTTGCCTCTCTGATTATAGCATTTGAAACAATTAATCAGACATTATGATTAAACAGATACTTAGTATTTGAGTTGTCTTTCCACCAAATCGGCATTTACTCCTACTTTAGTAATTAAAAAAAATCTACTTGTTAAATCACTCGTTAAATCACTCGTTAAAAAACATGTTAAAGTAATACTACTGTTCCATCAGTACAGTTTTTTACACTGCTGTAAAAATGCAATGTCTGCACAGGAGACCATTTATTATTGTGTTTGTGTTTCAGGGATGTGTTACCATCCTTTTGCTGTCCTCTGCTGATGATACCCTCAGGTAACATTGCTTTTATGAGGATCTACTACCATTTTAATATTAATTTTTGCCACATTACAATTTTGTATTCTGTAATGAGAATGATAAGAGACATAGGCAGTGTATCAGGTTGCATTTGTATTGAGTTTGGTTATTCTTAAGCAAAATATTCTTTAAAGCCGTCAAAGCGGGGTCAGGTGTACCTAGCAGAAACATTTGATGCAAACTGCTACATTAGAATCAACAGATTATAATTTAACAAAGCAATTAAGAATCAATCTCCATTAATGAATTGATTCAACTGCTTAAAAAATAATATTTTTTGTTGATAAGCATTTTCCTTAGCCAGTTACTGTTGATTTTTTTTTCCATTGTGAAAGAGAAGACCATCAAAGACCATCAAAGCATCAGTTAGAGTTGAACTGAAACAAAGGAAAACGTTTGGGTAACTGAAGAATCTGTGATATAATAAAAAAAAAAAAAACTATACAAATAAATAACTATTTCCAGAAAGGTATAGGGTTAGCCTCTTTATTTGGAAACAATGTTTATGAAGCTGAAGGCAGAGTCTCCTTTATCTTAGGAGTGTAAGCAGTTGGAAAACACCAGGGTCATTGAAAGCACCCAATATGAAGACTCAGAAATGTGCTAATAACATAGAAACATTATACTCTATAATTAAATATAATATCAATCTGGACGTAAAATCTGCCAAGAGAGATAAACTACATATTGATATAATCTGCTGTGTTCTCAAGTTACTGCGATTTTTGAAGCAAAAATTATCATTTCAGTACTGCTTAATGTGAGCAATTTATTATTTAGCTGTTGCTAAGAGAACATGCTGAATGTCTGACTTTTGTCTGTGAACTCCAAGACTTGATTTGATTTAAGGTAACTGTTAATGCATCCAGTCTGTAGCTTTTTCCCAAAGCCTTTGAGGTTCTGTCAAAAGGTCTTCATCAGCGGTTGAAACGAGCCATTAAAAGTTGACTCAGTAGCTTAACTGTCGCCATGTCTCCCACAGCTAAGAAGTTATTTTGAGGCTTTGCAGTAAATTAGAGACCCGGTGATAATAAAAAAAAAAAAAAAGCAGAGCAAAGCGTTATGCTGCCACGTCCACACAAACACAGTATGTGATGGAAAATTATACCTTGCCTCTCTGCAGGTCTCACCAATCAAACACGCATTATGCTGTGCGCCGCCGTGTCTCTTAGGTGATCAGCTTCAAACCTGAAAGTAAAACTGAAATTCTCTTTTCACAGATTATGGAACAGATTACCAAAGGATGAAAATGTACCTAATATTGCTATTAAAAATGCTGCGCTCTCTCCAAACGTGACATTTGTCAGGTGGAAGGTCCATCATGACTGGGTGACACAGGTAAAGATTTGTGTCTACGCTTTCATTACAAGACAATGACAGCAAATTTTTGATTCAGATCAAGTGATAATAGATCATTTTTGTTCATTTTGATGGTTTGACACAGAAATGTAGACCATGTTATTGCCAGATAAACTGCTGTCTTTACATTTGTACAAATGGGGCCCATCAGCATAAGGCAAGTCTCAGAAAGTCGTTGCTATAGAAGCAGATTGTCTAGAGTTGCACGTCCAAGCATCTTAATGAAAAGCTAAGTGGAAGGAAAAAGTTTTGTAGAAAAAGTTACACAAGCATGAGGGACAATCACAGCCTTTTTCATTGATTTTATATGTATTCTTACCTTCTGGACAAATTAAATTCGGGGTTTCATTTGCTGTAAGCCATATTTAACAAAATTGACATAAATAAACATTTAAACACACAATTTTCACAAGTTCACTTTCTTGATGATATACTATTGAGATCCACTTGTATATGTGCAGAGCTGATGCATCGCTCAACATGGCCGTAATCCACAGGCTAACCATGTCTCTTCACGTGAAACTAAAAATCTGAAACATTCACATGGCTCTAGCTTCAGAATCAGAAGAAAAAGTTTATGGGGCTGTCAGGATGCAGCTTATTGGCTGCATGCTGAGCCTCTCTCCCTCTCTCTTGTTCCTGCGCAGCCTGATCAGTTTCACCTGGCAGGCTGCAATTAACCCACAACTGCTTCCACCTGTTCCCACCGCTTTATCAGACTCACCTCTTTCTGTTCCCGTCGCCGGTCCATAGCGTTCACTCCCGCTCAGTCCCTGCCAGTTTTTCTTGTCAGCTCCGTTTGTACCCGTCAGCCTGAAGACTCCTTTCACCTGGTCTTGTTACAGTCAGCCCAAAGACTTTCCGACAGTTTGTTTTCTCCAGTATTCAGCTCAGAAGTTCAGACCTCTACCGCTCGGCTCAGACGTTCAGACCTCCACCGCTCGGCTCAGACGTTCAGACCTCTACCGCTCGGCTCAGACGTTCAGACCTCCACCGCTCGGCTCGGACGTTCAGCCCTCCACTGCACGGCTCGGACGTCCTGTGCTCCACTGCTCGGCTCTGAGGTTCTGCTCGCATCTGCTCGGCTCTGAGGTTCTGCTCGTTCAGCCCTCCACTGCACGGCTCGGACGTCCTGTGCTCCACTACTCGGCTCTGAGGTTCTGCTCGCCTCTGCTCGGCTCTGATGCTCTGCTCGCCACTGCTCGGCTCTGAAGCTCTGCTCGCCACTGCTCGGCTCTGACGTTCTGCTCGCCTCTGCTCGGCTCTGATGCTCTGCTCGCCACTGCTCGGCTCTGACGTTCTGCTCACCTCTGCTCGTCTCTGATGCTCTGCTCGCCACTGCTCGGCTCTGACGTTCTGCTCGCCTCTGCTCGGCTCTGATGCTCTGCTCGTCTCTGCTCGGCTCTGACGTTCTGCTCGCCACTGCTCGGCTCTGATGCTCTGCTCGGCTCTGATGCTCTGCGCTCCACGGCTCTGCTCAGATGTCCTGCTCTCCAGTGCTCGGCTCCAGAGTTCCTCCCGGTCAGTCTCTCCACACTCCTCCTGCCAGCCAGCTTCTACACCCTTCACCTCCGTCCGTTGAAAGACTCTGGTCTAATCATCCATCTTCCACACTATTCAATAAAAACTCACTCATAAGAACTGACTCTGTGTGTGCGTGCTGTGTCCGGGTTCATCCCAGAAAAATATATCATAACATTATGGACCGGCCAAGGGATGAACCCGAGCACGCACAGAGCCTGGTGTAGAAGCTGGTAGGATCTGCCTCGCCTCCGGTTCGTCTCGCCTGGGTCGCAAAGTTGCGACGCCACGCTTCTGGATTCATCTTGCCTGGGTCGCTGTGTTGCGACGCCACGTTTCTGTCTCGTCTCGCCTGGGTCGCAGAGTTGCGACGCCCCGCCTCTGACTCTGTTTTCCTGGTCCGCCTTCCCCGCTGCTCAGCACTAAGGACGGCGCTCCTCGTCGTCGCTGCCCAGCGCTAACTTTTGCTGCTGCCCAGCATATTCAGACTTTGCTGCCCAGCGCCTTCTGGTTTTTGTTTAGAGTTATTTTTTGGTATTGTGTTCTAGATCTGCTTTAGTTTCTAGTCTTTTTGTATATTTTTTATTGTTTTAGAAGATTTATTTCCGCCTTCTGTTCTTTTGTTTTGGCTCAACCTTAGATTTTGCTTTACTTAGGATTTTTTGAGATTTATGTTGCTTTTGAGTATTGTGTTTTATTTTGTTGGTTTTGTCCGGGTTTTTGTGTCCCAGGTTTACTCTAGTCGTTCGGGGTTTTTTTTTAGTAGTCAAGTTTTTGGTTTTCTTAGTCAGCTAGTTCGGGTTTTGTTCTCCGTCTTCTTGTTTTAGCCATAGCCCTGATTTAGTGTTCTAGGTTCGCCTTAGTCTTCTGAGTTTTGTTTTTGAGTTCCAGTTTTTATTTTAGACTTCTTGCTTGCTTCTGTACAGATTTCTAGCTCTAGTTATCTAGTTTTTCATTAGTTAGTCGTACTTGCCCTCATCTCCCTGTTCTGTTTCGTTTCATAGTTTTGCCTTAGCTTTTGGTTCCTTTCCTAGTTTACCAGTCTTGTTTTGATTTTTCAGTTTGAGACCCTGTAGTTTCGTCAGCCCTGTAGTTTCGTAGTCCCTGTCTAGCCCCTGTAGTTTCAGTCTAGCCCCTGTAAATCCAGTCTAGCCTCTGTAGTTTCTGTCCTAGCCCTGTAGTTCTAGTCTTGTTCTGTATTTGTTTTTTTTCTTTATTTTAGTTTTGTTTTGTCTTTATTTTTCCCCCTTTAGTATTTAGGTATCAGGGTTCCTGCGTTGGATGGAGTCCAGCGTTCTTAAAGGTCCCTGCGTTCTCTAGGTCCCTGCGCTTTCTAGGTCCCTACACCCTTCTCCTGTTTTCGTTGTATGTTTTGCCCTGTTTAGGTTAGTTTAGTTCCCTTCCGTAGTTGTTTTGTTCTGTCTTGCCCTAGTGTATCTGTGTTGTTCCCCTGTTTAGGCGCATGCAGGTCGCCGCCAGAGCCCTCCGGCGCACCCATGTCGCCGGCTGAGCCCTCTGGTGCGCCAGACTGTCGCTGCCCTGCGCATGCAGGTCGCTGCCAGAGCCCTCCGGCGCTCCGATGTCGCCGGCTGAGCCCTCTGGTACGCCAGCCTGTCGCTACCCAGTGCACGCAGGTCGCCGCCAGAGCCCTCCGGTGCGTAAGTCGCTGTCTGTGCCCTCTGGCGCGCCTGGCCTGTTGCTGCCTAGCTCACCCTCTAGTTCCCTGGTGTTTAGGTCTTGTTTTCCTGGCGTTTAGATTTAGTGCTCCCCGGCGTGTTAGGACGCCCTCTGATTCTCGGTTCCCCAGCGTGTTAGGACGCCCTCTGATTTTCGGTTTCCCGGCGTGTTAGGACGCCCTCTGATTCGTGGTTCCCCGGCATGTTAGGACGCCCTCTTTTCTCGGTTCCTCGGCGTGTTAGTACGCCCTCCGTTCTTGTTCCCTGGTGTTTTAGATATTCCTGTTTCCCTTGTGCCCCGGCGTTCCCTTTGCGCCCCGGCATTCTTCTTCCTGGCGCCCCGGCGTTCTCCCCACGCCCCGGCGTTCTCTTCCCCAAGCCCCGGTGTTTCCCTCACGCCCCGGCGGGTTTTCCCCTGGCGTTTCTGTACACCAGTCGTGTTCCAGCAGGAGTTGTTGAGCCTTGGTGTTTTCGTACGCCTGTTCTTCCCTCTGGCGTTGTCGTACGCTTGTTCTTCCCTCTGGCGTTGTCGTACGCTTGTTCTTCCCTCTGGCGTTGTCGTACGCCTGTTCTTCCCTCTGGCGTTGTCGTACGCCTGTTCTTCCCTCTGGCGTTGTCGTACGCTTGTTCTTCCCTCTGGCGTTGTCGTATGCTTGTTCTTCCCTCTGGCGTTGTCGTACGCTTATCCTTCCCTTTGGCGTTAAGTACGCCTGTTCCTTCCCTTTGGCGTTAAGTACGCCCGTTCCTTCCCCTTGGCGTTAAGTACGCCCGTTCCTTCCCTTTGGCGTTAAGTACGCCCGTTCCTTCCCCTTGGCGTTAAGTACGCCCGTTCCTTCCCCTTGGCGTTAAGTACGCCCGTTCCTTCCCTTTGGCGTTAAGTACGCCCGTTCCTTCCCTTTGGCGTTAAGTACGCCCGTTCCTTCCCTTTGGCGTTAAGTACGCCCGTTCCTTCCCTGTGGCGTTAAGTACGCCCGTTCCTTCCCTTAGGCGTTAAGTACGCCCGTTCCTTCCCTTTGGCGTTAAGTACGCCCGTTCCTTCCCTTTGGCGTTAAGTACGCCCGTTCCTTCCCTTTGGCGTTAAGTACGCCCGTTCCTTCCCTTTGGCGTTAAGTACGCCCGTACCTTCCCTTTGGCGTTAAGTACGCCCGTTCCTTCCCTTTGGCGTTAAGTACGCTTGTTCCTTCCCTTTGGCGTTAAGTACGCCCGTTCCTTCCCTTTGGCGTTAAGTACGCCCGTTCCTTCCCTTTGGCGTTAAGTACGCCCGTTCTTTCCCCTTGGCGTTTTGTACGCCCGTTCTTTTCCTTTGGCGTTAAGTACGTCCGTTCTTCCCTCTTGGCGTTTTCGTACGCCTATATTTTCCCCTTGACGCTGTCATGCGTCCGTTTCGCCTCGGCGTTTCCCTCACGCCCCGGCGATCTCGCCCCTTGGGCCCCAGCGCTCCTCTCACGCTTCGGCGTTGTTTCTCCTTGGCGTTTCCACACGCCCGTTCCTTGCCCTTGGCGTTTCCATACGCCCGTTCCTTCCCCTTGGCGTTTCCATACGCCCGTTCCTTCCCTTTTGGCGTTTCCATACGCCCGATCCTTCCCTTTTTGGCGTTTCCATACGCCCGATCCTTCCCTTTTGGCGCTGTGTTGCGCCCGTTCCTTCCCTTTGGCGCTGTGTTGCGCCCGTTCCTTCCCTTTGGCGCTGTGTTGCGCCCGTTCCTTCCCTTTGGCGCTGTGTTGCGCCCGTTCCTTCCCTTTGGCGCTGTGTTGCGCTCGCTCTTTCCCCAGCGCTGTCAAGCACTCGCTTTTTCCCCCGGCGCAGTCAAGCGTTCGTGCCTTTCCCTGATGTGCCGCCCCCTGATTGTGCTTTGGCACATCAGTGTTCTCTAGCTCCTTGGTTCCCCCGTGTTCTTTGGCTCCTTGATTCCCCGCTGTTCTCTAGCTCCTTGGTTCCCCGTGTTCTCTGGCCCCTTTGGTTCCCCGTATTCTCTGGCCCCTTTTGTGTTTGCAGGCTCTTTGGTCCCTCAGTGTTCGGTTTTGACTCTTGCCCGCCTTCCTGGGCCCCCTCCACCCGCCCGGCGTGGGGATTCTGGGCCGTCCGGTGTCCGGCCTTGGGGGGGGGGGGTACTGTCAGGATGCAGCTTATTGGCTGCATGCTGAGCCTCTCTCCCTCTCTCTTGTTCCTGCGCAGCCTGATCAGTTTCACCTGGCAGGCTGCAATTAACCCACAACTGCTTCCACCTGTTCCCACCGCTTTATCAGACTCACCTCTTTCTGTTCCCGTCGCCGGTCCATAGCGTTCACTCCCGCTCAGTCCCTGCCAGTTTTTCTTGTCAGCTCCGTTTGTACCCGTCAGCCTGAAGACTCCTTTCACCTGGTCTTGTTACAGTCAGCCCAAAGACTTTCCGACAGTTTGTTTTCTCCAGTATTCAGCTCAGAAGTTCAGACCTCTACCGCTCGGCTCAGACGTTCAGACCTCCACCGCTCGGCTCAGACGTTCAGACCTCTACCGCTCGGCTCAGACGTTCAGACCTCCACCGCTCGGCTCGGACGTTCAGCCCTCCACTGCACGGCTCGGACGTCCTGTGCTCCACTGCTCGGCTCTGAGGTTCTGCTCGCATCTGCTCGGCTCTGAGGTTCTGCTCGTTCAGCCCTCCACTGCACGGCTCGGACGTCCTGTGCTCCACTACTCGGCTCTGAGGTTCTGCTCGCCTCTGCTCGGCTCTGATGCTCTGCTCGCCACTGCTCGGCTCTGAAGCTCTGCTCGCCACTGCTCGGCTCTGACGTTCTGCTCGCCTCTGCTCGGCTCTGATGCTCTGCTCGCCACTGCTCGGCTCTGACGTTCTGCTCGCCTCTGCTCGTCTCTGATGCTCTGCTCGCCACTGCTCGGCTCTGACGTTCTGCTCGCCTCTGCTCGGCTCTGATGCTCTGCTCGTCTCTGACGTTCTGCTCGCCACTGCTCGGCTCTGATGCTCTGCTCGGCTCTGATGCTCTGCGCTCCACGGCTCTGCTCAGATGTCCTGCTCTCCAGTGCTCGGCTCCAGAGTTCCTCCCGGTCAGTCTCTCCACACTCCTCCTGCCAGCCAGCTTCTACACCCTTCACCTCCGTCCGTTGAAAGACTCTGGTCTAATCATCCATCTTCCACACTATTCAATAAAAACTCACTCATAAGAACTGACTCTGTGTGTGCGTGCTGTGTCCGGGTTCATCCCAGAAAAATATATCATAACAGGGGCTCTGTTTAAATGACCTTCTGTAGTTTGTGAGCCCTTTGGACAAGGGGTTCATTTAATGTTTGTCTGTTCCACGCTCAAACTCAAGGGGAGTGTAACTTAAATTTCCCCTGACCCAAAAATAAGAGGTTTTCAATTACAAGTTCAGATTTCCACCACAAAATCCACAACATACAAAATAAATGGGTTTACTGAAGGCTTTGACTGGCTGAGTCTTTGGAGGATTTCAGGGCACTGACAATTTTGTTGCTGCCAGCGGCACTTGGGTCAGGGTGTTTGTGCAGGGGTAGGGTGGGGTTGGGTTCCTTCTGAGTTCTGGCTACCGAGGCGGGCTGATGCTGCGATGGCTGGGAAGTGCTTCTCCTCAGTGCTGGAGCTGACCTGTCCTGGCACATTGAGGCAACTATTTTCTCCATACGGTATGCAACAAACCTTATGGAGTAAAAAAAACAGTGCACTTAGGCCTAGTTGAAGTCTGGTTGTTTATTCAGTATTATTTTGTTTTAGTTAATATAACATATATTTACCTCAAAATTTTAAAACTCTCCTCAAACATTAGCAGACACAAATGGCTTTCTTGCTACTAGTTTTTTAAAAATACTTTTTCCAACTTTAATCCATGGAAACTAAACGAAATACAGATAAAAACAAAACTAAACAAATGAAACATACAAATTAATTACAGTTTCAAACAAATAAATTTACAGGGAAAACATTACCAGCACTTACAAAGAGGACAACTGTATTTACAATTCCTGTTGATTCACATTTCCTTCCTTATCTTCCTGGTTATCTTTCCTAAATTCCTATATATTCTCATTCAGTGTTTCCTTCTTTTGCAATTGTTCCATAAGCAGTCATAATTCTGAAATACAAACTTTTGTCTCTCTTTGTAGGTAAAATATTTTCGCAGCTTTCATGCTGTTGCCTCATCATCAAATGAAGAGTCGTCTTCTCTTGTTGTAGGTAAAGTCTGTTCAGTCTGTTTTATTTCGTTCTGTTTTGTGGCTTTTTTTCACGATAGAAAGTGACCTAAAACAGAGACTTAGTCGATTAATAAACAATGCTGCATCCTGCATAGATTCGCCAACGTATTTGCTCAGTTCTCTTTGCACAATAAGGTAATTAAGCTTAGTGTTGGGCAGTCTGCTTGGAGAGCTGTGAGCGATGACTCACGGTTACTCATCTATCACAAATTCACCAATCAATGCTAGCCCGTATGTTTGTGTGTGAGTGCGATCACCTTGTACGTGGGCATGTTCACTTGCAAGCTCGGACATTTATTCTGATAATGACTTGCCCTCGCTCCAGAAGCACACTTTGATTGATGCTAGTTCTTGTGGTGTGATGCTTATCCTTTTTCTCTCTCTCTTTTTCTCTCTCTCTCTTTCTTTCTTTCTTCTCGAGGCTGTCTGCTGCCTTTAACAGATTCTGCACAGCAGCTCAGGGAGATCAGAGAGGTTTGCTACAAGGGTAAAAACAGGAAGATCCAACTAAGCTGGACTCCACAGGTCCGTGCATCTGGGGATCAAACCATCTTCTCCGTCCACAAAGGTGTAAAGGCTTTTGACCTTTGTCAGAAGCACTGTTTGCTGGTGACCGGAGGCATGGACAGACTAATACGCCTGTGGAACCCACGTTTTTCAGAGTGAGGAACCTAATTTCAGCTGGCGTTTTTTTTTTTTTTTTGAGACAAGCATCATTAAAATTAAATATGTACCCCATCCTCCTGATTCAGTGTATTTCTCCTTAGGAAACCCAATGGTATTTTAAAAGGCCACTCTGCTCCCATCTTCTCCCTCTGCATCTCATCAGAGGACAGCAGGATCTTTTCTGTCTCCACAGATGGCACAGTGAAGGTGATTTATGCCTTTATGTCATTAATATGAAATTTTCTATCTTAAATATCAAGCTAATTTTACAGATTTAAGTACTGACATCACTAACATGGTTCATAGCTATTCTCCACATTTAACTATATTTGTTTCTGTATAAAATAAGCATGCATTTTAACTTACATTTCTTAAACCTAAGTGACAGTATCTTGCAAACAGTGTGTTCAGCCTTGAACTTTTTCATATTTTGTGACATTATTGCTATACAGACTTCAATGCATTACATATAAAAGATCAAAACAAAGTAACGCACAACCGTGAAGTGGAAGAAAATAGTTATCAACTTTTCTTCACAAATAGAGATTGTAAAGTTTGACTTGCTCTGGTATTCAGCTCCCCGGAGTCAATACTTTGTAGAAACACATTTTGCTTCAATTCCATCTGCAAGTTTTGTGGGCTATGTCTCTACCAGCATTGCACATCTCCAACCTCAAACTGTTTTCATTCTTCTTTGCAAAATACCTCAAGCTTAATTGGATTTGATAGAGTGTCCCTGTAGCCACATGAAATAAAACTTCCCCACACCATTATTGTGTAACCACCCTGTTTCATGATGATTCTGTTTTTCCCCTAATGTTCTCTAACAAATCTCTGAGGCCTTCACAGAACAGCCGAATTTATACTGAGATTTAATTAAGCACAGGAGAACCCTGTTGAATAATGAAGTGACTTCTTAAGGCAGTTAGTTGTACCGGATTTTATTTCAGGGTGTCAGAGCAAAGGGGGCTATACACAAATTCACATAAATACACTTTACAGATGTTATTCTTTTTCACATTTATTCACTACTTTTGGTGGTATGTGATATTAGATCAACACTAAATACATTGGAAAATGTAATGGTTATAAATTTAGATGGAATGTTCTACCCTGAGCATACTTTAAAACCTCGCTTTGCTCTCCACTTGCTCTCACGTCAGATTTGGCACATTCAAGATCAGTCTTGCCTCTTTACAGCCGACCCCAAAGCCAGCGGGATTCATGGTGATGTCTCTGCGTGCTCCTATTCCCCTGCCATGAGATCCCTGTATGTTGCAGCAGACTGCGTAGCTGTGCTCCCCTTGATGTTGAGGTTGGTTGTTTTGCTTTTGCGCTCAACTCCCTTCTATCCCTAGACACCGGTGAACTTTGAAGTATACTAAGTATGTTCCTCAAATTAACTGGCCTAAAGGGGAGGACAGATTTATATTCGGCAGAGTTTTTCTGCTGCTCCCTGATCTTAATTTCATTCCCATTGATTTTATCATGTTTTTGCTCGGTCAGGCCAAGGCGTCACAGTCGCATCACGGTTTCTCATGACGAGGCTGTAACGTGCTGCGGGTACAGCGAAGAGTTACGGCAGGTTGTGAGCTGCAGCGAGGGGTCTGTGAGTGAATAAGTCCCGCAAAAGTATTTTTACACTTTGAAATTTCCTATCATTTTGTCACATTAAAGTAGAAACATTACTTTATTTTTAAAAAAGTATATGCTTTTGTGGCACTACTTTGTAGAAATCTCCTTTTGCTGCAATCACAACTTCAAACATAAAGGTTAAAGTGTTTTGCCACCTCTAACAGGCATTTTTATTTTCAGTATTTCCTGTATTTAGATGGATTCGTCTTAATATCAACTCTGGTACTTTCCTTGTTCTGCTGAAGAAAAGTCTGTCCACAGCATGATGCTGCCACCACTATGTGTCACTATGGTGAATTGTTTGGCAATGTAGAGGAATTACAAATCAGCCAAACAGTTCAATAACCCCCCCCCCCATGGCTTGTGGCGTACTGCAAGAATAGCTTCCTCCTTGTCTTCATGAAGGCCATATTTCTGTAGTGGATGATAAATAGCTGTCTTTTCAACTGACCTTTTTTCTTGCATTTAATGAGTGCTCTGGGTATTATTTAGGCATAAGAATATCTTTGCAAGACCCTTTATTAGATGCAAAATATATTTGTTATATTGGATGCAAAAAAACAGACGGTTTGCTAAAATATTTCTTGTTTATTTCGTTAATTTTTGGTTGTAGGTGGTGAAAGTGTGGGATTTTGAAACTGGACGACAAATTTTTGAGTTTAATGCAACACCAGATCTGAGCACCATCACCTGCATGACATTTGACATTAAGGGAAGAAGGTATGACTAAGGAATATTTCATCCCCCCAATGTATTCATCAGCTTTAGAACCTACTTTTACTGTTGCAGGCTTGTCACAGGAGGAAGTAATGGATGCTTAAAGGTATGGAACTTCAACAGTGGTCAGTGCCTAAAGACATTAAAGAAAGGTGGGTACAGTTTGTTTCATTCTTGCAGTGAAAATACATGAAAAATCCTTTTATAATATTAGTATATTTTTTCCATTTTCCCAATAGAAGGTAAATGCCAACAGGTGTGTGACTGCATCATTCTCAGGGTACAAGGAAATTTGTGAGTAATGAGGTGATATTTTGGGCAGTGTTCGGTTTAACTTTTATTCCATGCTGAGCTTGTGCAACTTCTGTTTGAAGCTATGTGGCTGCTGTCGGAAGAGACCGGAGGATTGACATTTATCCAGTGAGTAAATGTCAGAATGCAATGACAAAATCCAATGTATTTTACTTTTCTGCTGTATTTCGAAACCTCATTCCAATTATTTTTTAGAACTGCATCATTCTTCCATTAATTAATCTTATTTGCATTTTTGCATGATGTTTGCAATCTGAATTATTGAGCCTGCACAAATGCATGTAGTATCTTATTAGGAACTACAGTGCTAAACTAATAAAGGATTTTTAAGGATCAAGTTCTTCGCCCAATGAATGTCCTATTTTATATTCATACAGGAATATAAAATGACTAAGGTATCTTGCTGAATGTCTGTATTTTTGTTAGGATGTTCCTGAGGACCCTTATCATGTCCAGAGACCACAACCGTCATGGAAAGACGATTTGGTGAATATAAGCAGAAAGTAACAATATTATTTAATGCTCATGTAAAGCAAAGCAATAATCCAGTATGCTGAGTTTTCCACTGCAAATTTAAAAAAACAAAACTATATTTAGGTGGTCTTTTAGTTTGGGGCAGAATGTACTGGATAAGGAAAAATGTTCTGCAAGGGAATTACTATGTTCTTTACAGACATTTCTAATGTTTTATTCAATTTGTTTTGCACATAATTAAGTCCTGGATCCCCAAATCTCTGCTTTTAAGGTACCGGAGTTCCCTGTTTGTCATTTTCCTTAAGTCGTTTTTTTTAAAGTTTAACATTGGATGGATGGATGGATGGATGGATGGATGGATGGATGGATGGATGGATGGATGGATGGATGGATGGATGGATGGATGGATGGATGGATGGATGGATGCTCCCCGGGCGCCACCCAGTTTAGACAGCCGACTGCTCCCTAAGGGATAGATTAAGGGATAGATTAAATGTGAAGAAGAATTTCCCCATTGTGGGACTATAAAGGCAAATATTAATATTATATTTCTGAATATGCAAATGTTAAAACACAGCTTTCAGAAGCATTTTCCATCTTCTGTTTAATACATGAGTTGTAAACAACGATACTGATTGGGCATTTGCGCTAACGTTTCAAAGACCTGCCCATTTTTTTCCACATTGCGCTGTGCAGAAGAGGTAGAGGCGATATTCATCCTCCATTACTTTTCAGCCTTGAGGACTTTGAATTTAGATAAAGCTGTCTGGCAATCTCTGACACAGATTAACAGAGGCCACTGTGTGCCAATAAATGTCCTGAAAATTGCATTTTGGAGAGTGGAAAGCTCAGAGAGATAAAGAAGAAAACCCTTTCTTGTTTTCTCACTCATAAAGCAACAATGAAAAAAAAGTTAAAAAAGAAAAAACAAGAAAGAAAAACATGGGAAAGACTTTCACCACGCTCTTCACCTTTTTCCTTTTTTTAAATATTATTTATTCCTTGTTATTTATTTATGGCTCATTTCTACATATATACCAATTTGCTTCCATGGAAACATTTGATTTGGAAAAATCTATAATAAATACTGTTTATGTTAGTATCTGCACTTTTCTCATTATTTACCAAGTCAACGCTGATGCGTGTTTTAGTAGTCAATGCAAATCTATTAAAATGACTGGATGTTATCTGTTACTAGTTTGGCTAAGGGAGCAGGAAGGGTTGAAACCTCTAAATAATCTGTTTTGTGTGTTTACCTTTTCCATTCTTTCACAGCAAAATGCATTTGTTTTGTTGAGTAAACTTTCCTATTTTCTTGGAAATCCACCTAGGCTTAAATAAAATAAAAAAGTTTTATAGTCAAATATGCAAAAAAAAAAAGGAAAAAAGAAAAAGAAAACACAACAAACTGATCACAGTCCACTTTATATGTATGTTAATTTCTCTTATTTTCTAATAACTGAAAGAGTTTTGTGATTTCTGGCAAATACAGACTATTTTAGAAATTGATTTTTGTTTTATTATTATTTCATTCTATCAGACATAAATGGCATCATAACTGCTCTTTGAAACAGGTTTCAAACACAGAATAACAAATTTGAATTGACAAGATGAAACATGCTTTCAGAACCATACAATACATTTTCCAAAGCATCAGACAGTAGATGAGGGTTCACTATCTGGTTTTGCTTCGGTAATGCATTCCAGTTATCTCTGACTGCAGGCCACAGCTGTCTCTGCAGGAGCTACACGGGGGAAAGCTGATTCTCACTAATGCAGTATGATCCATTGGTCGAGGTGACTTTCAGAGACCTCAGATCTTTTGCATTGCAGCCGGTGGTTAGAGTCACCCACGTATAAACCCATTATCAGTGGAGAAATATTGCATTACGGTCACCATGAAGAAAAGTGACCCCTTTGATTATCTACAGAGGGTCCTTCTGAAACCTTTCATTTATGGCTTGCGGGGGTAGGATCAATAGTTTGTTTTATAACTATGACTCTCCTTCGTTTTAGCCTCTGAGTCTTACACTCACAGCTGGGGTTTTTCGGTTTGGTTTTGTATGTACAGTTTCAAACCATCTGATGTTGGCGTCTATACTTGGCTGGGGTGTTGACATCCAGCACGCTGTTAATCCATGTGTGGTACACTTGAATAGAATATATTAAGCCCACTTAAGGCTGGTTGACATTTACAGTAATGGGAAAAATAAATTTTCCATGATTTCCAATTTGAGGGGGGCGGGGAGAGACTAGGTACACCATTGGTGCTTCTTATGGATTTAAGGAAGGAATTTATTATTGATCATTAACAAGTCTTACCACCTTCATGATAGCAGCCTTGGCAGTTTCTTGGTTTAGATCAGACAGGCATCTGGTAACACAATGCCAAGATAACAGACGTCAGCAATGATTGTAGAAGCAGTTGTCCCTGCCGATCAATCCAGGCAGGCTTTTAAGGCCATTTCCAAGCAAATTGAAGCCCACTATTCTGCTCTGAGAATGGTTATTGGAGTTGAGAAATTGATGGAGGAGGAAGTCATTTCTTTCTAAAAAAAAAAAGAATAAAAAAAAAGAACAAGGCACCATGCTTCTCTACCAAAGCTTTTCTAATTGTACTGACAGTTGAGATCAAAATAGAGATGTTTGGCTGTAAGACTAGTATGCATCATGCACATCATAATATTGTGCATTATGTAAAGTAAAAACCAGACACTGCGTATCAGCATAAACTGCTTACCCAATCTGTCAGTATGAGCAGTGGTGGATGGGTGATGATTTGGAGTTAGAAGGCATCTATCTGACCGCTGAAGCAACAAGCAACAATCCAAAACATTGCCAATCCAAAACAAAATGAACGATTGAGAAAAGCGTTGCAAAAGTCCAAAATTCAGACCTTAGCCAGACTGAAATATCGGTATGTTTCCCCAGCCTCAAATTATGAAGTACTACAATGTCGCTTACCATATGTGGATGACACAAAACTTTATGTTTTTGGTGTCACAACATGACCATGACTGCTGATTGCAGCCATTGAGTTAGTGAGTTGATTATTTATATTAGATGAGTCAGAATGTCCTTTATCCTTATCTAGAAAAGACAAAAGTCATTATTTTTGCTACCAAAAATGTAAGTTTAGAAATAAGTACTAAACTAAATTCAGGGCTTCTATAAAAACTGTGTTATGCTATTTGATATGTTAGGCAAAATCCAGACGTGTATCAGCACAAACCATCTGTCCAACTGTCACCCACAGTGGATGAGGAATGATGATTTGAGCATCGCTACAGGACCTGGGCAACTTGCAGCCATTGAGCTCATAAGGAGCTTCTCTATATACCAAAGTGTTCTAGAGTGGAATGGAAGAGGCCATTTGTTTGAAACTTAGTGTAAATCATCTTGTCAATAGGGCATTGACCCCAAACCCAGCAGGAAATCTGCAACCAAATGGCTAAAACTGGGGGGGAAAAGGGCTAAGTTTTCCTCACAATAATGTGAGAGACTTAATAACACAGGAAGAAAAAAAAAGTTATTTCTGCAAAGCTATCAGCTATGGAATCATGTTATATGTCGTCCACAGTTGAATTGAAAAAAAATAATAATTCAGTTAAAAAACCCAGACATAATAAGACATAGACAGAGCACCAGACAGCCACCTTTTATTAGACAGTGACCTTTTTGAAATTAATAGGCTCGAGCAGCTTTGAGGTGCTCAAGTCTATTGAAAATGTAGAAAATTGATTGTGTCCTTATTTTCTTTCTTTCAAAGATAAATAGGAAAGCACATCAGCACATAAATTAGAAACTTAAAAGATAAAATGGTTGTACATGCTTTTTACACAAAAGACAGATGAGCAAAAATCCCTTTCTGAAAAGCAATAAACTCTAAAACAATGCACAAATTTGTGAATAATAATGAGTCTGTCTAACTCATGAAATCATTTTTTTAAGAGTTGCTCCAATGGCAAATCAACAGGCTTTATGTTTCAGTCCACAAAATATTTTCTGCAATTAAAAAGGAATGTTTCAGTCCATTTGAAGCGACGTCTTCTCCACAGCTTTAATGCACATTTCATATGGGCAAAAGATGGAACATTCAGAGCTTGAGAATAAACGAAATCTATTTCAAAAGATGGCTGTTTGTGTGTGCACAGAAAAGTGGCCATAAGGAGGACATCCTTTGTGTGGTGCAGTGTCCTCCCTCTCTCTTGGCCACTGGCAGCTACAATGGAGAAATCATAGTGTGGAACGCAGCCTCCGGATCTATAAACTGTCGGTTTGTTGGACCTCTCTCAGCTAGAGATCAGAAAACTGAAGGTGATTTAAAAGCTTCAAAGAGAAAAAGTTCAACAAACTATATATAGAGATTTTTACAATAAAGTCAGATCAGATGTGATCAGAACGCGTTAATTAAATTCATATATCTTTCCATTTCCATTATAGGATTGGATACAAGTGTTCCAAGCATGGTTTTTATCAAGAAGTTAAAGCTGCTGCAGCGTTCTCCGACTATTGCTCTCCTGGCACCTGGAGTCAGAGGTTAGCTTTGAGCGCAGTTATGATAATATTTTTATTATTTTTCCAATCTTCCACAGTTTATTTCATCAGAGCGTTATTTATTCATCCTGTTTCTTTAAGGGTGGGTGAATCTCTGGGATGTGCACAGTGGAAGAAAGCTAGTGAGCAGCTTCAAAGTTGTGAGACATTTTATATTTATCTTATTTATTTTTCTTCCATATTCTTTTTCTCTCCCCCCTCGTCCTTGTTTGGGTGTTTTTGAGTCATATTGAGTAATATGATTTTTGATGATTTGTCTCCCAAATGGTTGGATAAAGAAAAAAAGCGAATTCATTATATAGCATTGCTTGCATTTTTTAAGATCTTATATTCTCTTTTGGTGAGACTGCTGAATCCAAAGGCATAGGAGTTGCTAAAACATTTTCCATTGATGAAAGAAACATTTTCTAAATATGCTAAATTAAAAATTCTGCTCAGTGACCTGCTGTAACAAACATCTTTTTCATTTCAAAGCCTTATCAGGATTTGATTTCAGTCATTATGCCTTGATCAGATTCTAAAATTGTTTAAATACAGTTCTTATATATACATTAATAAACGCCATATTATGTTTTTCTTTATTATTTCATAAAGTCCGACTAAACCACAAAGGCAGGGTGGGGAAAAAGAAAGTTCAGTTCAATGTGAAAAAATAATGTCAAAGCAGCCCTCCTTTTAAATGCGTTCCTCAGTCTTTCTTTGCTTTGGTAGAGTTTTGACCCACTTTTCTTTGTTGTGTAGCTTGAGTTCATTAAGTGTTGTTGATTTTGGTTGAACTCTTGAACTTAGAGCGCCCTGTTGAAACCCTTTGCCTTTTTACTTTTTTTGCCATTCTTCAGTTGTTGTGGTAGGGGTTATCTTCCTGCTATTTGTGCAGACTCTGTTTAATCTTAGTCATATAAAGTGTATTGTGTCTTCACATGTTCTTGTGTGTTTGTTTTCGTCGTCATTTCAAATTAAATTGTTCTAGAATGCCGTTTTCAGGTAGAGAGAGAGAGAGAGAGAGAGAGATTTTTCACTGTTAACCGTAAATCCAGCTCCAGTGAGCTGCATTTAAAATGCTATTTTCATAAAGATGCCCTTCCTTTTTAATCATACTTGTATTTACATATATTTAAAAACATTAAAAAACATGTTTATGTTACATGAAGTTAAGGTGAGCACTGACTCTTTAGTTCAGAGGTCAGTACAGGTAGCCCTTAATAAGAAACAGTACCAATAAAGTAGCTCTTTGTTTCAAAAAGGTTGGTGATCCCTGGTCTAGATTATCCAGAGTACTTTGTTCACGTCATCTCACCCATAATGCATTCTTTGATTTAAAAGAAGGCCAGGCAAGGTCATTTGTATAGCACATTTCAGTTATTCACAATTCTTAGTGCTGTACAACAGAAGAAAACACATAGAGAAAGGTACATTGCAATGTCATAATAAAGGCAAGTAAAGAAAGGTTGGACTACAAACTTAAACTGCTGATGTTTCCGATCACCATCCTTTTATTTTTTTAATCTCTCTTGAACACTACAATGAAGAAAATACCCCCACTGTAACCCTTGCCCATTGCCTGTTTGTTTTTCTGTTTGCCTTCATTATGTGTACTCTGAACCGGAGTGGCCAAAGAGAAATTACGCCACGGTAACACGCGGTGACAATAAAGACTCTTTGGATCTTTAAATCTTTGTTAACAGTTTAAATGGAGGAGTCAAAGGCAACTCTAAACAAACAGATTTAACGAAGAAAGTGGATTTTGAGTCCCGTTTCTGTTTGAATGATATTGTTCCTAACCAAAAGATAAACCACTTTTGCTTTTCTGATGGGGAAACCAGATTTTCATTTAGAATGCCATGGCATTTGGAAGAGCTCATCATACCATGCACTCAGATAACGCTCCCAAGGCATTTGAAAGAGAAACAGGCCCACATCAGCATCAAACTTAACAGTGGGCAAGAGGTGGTTTTCCACATAGTGAACCTTTGTTTTAACCTAAAACTTAGCCGGCGGGTTTGTTGCTTAGCAGCTCAATCATTTTACCAGAGCTTAGCAAGAGACAGGGCAGAAAAGGCCTTGTCCTGGCATGCCTCTCAAACAATCGTTTGGCATGTAGATGGCGTATAATGGTCATCATGGAGATATGGTTACCCCCAGTTGCAACTTTAAGTTGTAATTCCCTAACCATGAGCCTTCAAGGTCTTTTTTCTTTACAATCTTTTGCCACCATGTTTTGCCTAGGTAAGCTTGTGCTCTCATCCAGTCTTGTTTGTTCCAGTTGCTTGCACCCTTTTTTAATGCAAGTACAAGCAGGTTTTCCTTTGACCATTCCCTGATTTATAAAGATCAACACACATTCTACTTACCTAAAAGACATGCCCTCTTGTCTTTCGCATTTTGAAGAATGGTTACGAAAAATAGGGCACTGAGCAATATTTTAAATTACATGAGGTCCGTTATTTAAATCAAATTACTGTATGAATCGCTAAAATGCTTCAATTCCAATTGTTATGTTCTTTTACATGAGCCAATAAATAGCACTGACAAATTTCTTTAAACCTTTTATCTTAACATGGCATTTTTTCATACTGAATTAATGTACTCTGATAAAAGATTTAGATAAAACATTTTAGTGTGCAATTATTCCACTGTAATCAAAGTGTCTTGGTGACTGGCTTAAATTATTTAATAGTGATTTCCTGATTTTTTTTAAGATTTGTAAATGGCAAATTCTCATGTTCTCTTCTCTTTCCTGTTTTGAAGTATTACTAGGTGAAATTATGTAATTGGTCATGTGTTTTGTACACCCTACGTAAAACAAGATGTCCTGCGTTACTATGAATTAGATATTAAAAGATTGTACCATTCACGTTTATTTTAAATAAGTCCTAAGAAGTGCCTATGTGTTTGGCACTAGAGATTTTGCAAGAGCAATCTTTTTTCAGATGTGCACTTCTCCAATGATTATATTCAAAATGTGCGTTGGATTTTCAAAACTATTCAGTGTGAGGTTATGGGACTGCGGCAAAAGGTATTTTAATAATTTTCACAAATCTCTTGTCCTAAAAGGTGTCAAGAGGCCTATAAATAAATTAACACAATGTATTCAGTGTTAAAAAAAAATACTTACATAATTTTGAGGATGGGAATATTTCCTGTTTTTTCAACCTAATATTCAGTATTTCAGTATATATAATTTTTCCTTTGTAAATAAAAATAAGTCTGTCTTCAAGAAGGGATGAAATTTAGTCACTGTATGGAAAATAACTATTTTGCTGTTCTATAAATGTGAATTGAATTAAGCTTTGAACAGTTCACATTGAGGCACTCACTTGTAATGGTGTTTCTTTCTTTTCTATCTTACATTTGTACTACACAGTCAAAATTTCAACAGAAGATAACAAAACTGTCCATGACTGATGAGAGGACGCTGCTGTACGCTGCTGACAGGATTGGTTACATCTATGTTTACAACATGGAGACGTTTGACCCAGAGCAAAAGTCGCCCAGAGGTAAGCTCACTTCTTCCCTCACTTCAGACTTTCATCAGACCTGCAGTACAACTGTGGCGACATGAGAAAATTTTCTCAGGCTTTCTGTTTCTCCTCTTTAAAAAAAAAATAAAAAATCATTCAGCTGAACATTTCTGGCGTGCCCACACCAGCTCAATTACCAGGTATGTAAAACCCAAAATTACACAACGCGTCTACCTAACTCTCAGAAATGTATCTTTCCGAGTTATCAGGTGACTGGTAAAGTTAAATATGTTTTCTATACCTAACTTTTAACTAATTCAGCCAAACTGAGCCGATCGTTTCTTGTCTAAGGTGTCGGTAACAGCATAATATTGCTTTCCAGCTGTAGGCACAGTGTAGAACAGTGTGTGGGAAGGTCTTCGACTGACAAGAAGCGCGGCCAGTGACGATGCCTTTAAATGCTAATTGGAATCTGCGATGTGGGTTTTTTGCCTTTTCTGTGGGCGTTGCACACTCTGACCCTGCGTTGAACTCCGTGTGGATGATTATGAGTTTTCAGGGAGAAAATGCCATCAGCTGTTTCATTCTGTTTTCATCTTTTTTTTTTTTTTTTGCCTGTTTCAGCATGGAGATTGTCACCAGTGATCAAGTGGTGCTAACCTCATCCACTGACCACACGGTGAGGCTGTGGAGTTCACAAGGAGAACTTATCGGTGGGTGTCAACAGTTGCATTCCAGCCACTTATTCTATTCTATATTAAACACAATGACGCAGCTAAACAGTTGCCACTTTGACTTGCACTATTTACAGTGACAATCACTCACTGGATCGATCAAATATATCATGTCTCAAGTTCTTCAGCAACCTGGTCAGAGTTCATAAGAAGTTAGATGATGGAGCTATATACAGGTCCATGTTGGAAGAAAACTTATTTTAGGCTAAAAAGAGTTGGGAGGGTGGGTTTCCTTTCAGTAGGATGACTGAAAACATACATTACAGGTAGAGCGAAAATGGAATGGTTTAAGTCAAATAATTTTCATGGTTTAGAATGGTCTTGTCAAACTCCAGACCTTAAACTGTGATAAAACTTAAAAATCGATGTTCACATATACTTAATTACACGTTTAATCCAGCTTAACTTGCACTGTTTTACAATAACAAATGGTCTGAAATTTCAGTCTCCAGATTTGGAAAGCTGGTAGAAGGAACCTTTAAAAAACATTCAGCTGTGATGCAGTAAAAATTTCAACTCCAAAGTATTTGTATGTAAAACAAAATCTCAATAAGATATAATAAAGTTTGTGGTTGCAATGTGGCTGTACTGTGAAAAAAAGTGAAATAGATCAGGGGTATTGCTACTTTTAAGAATGTCTTCAGATGCGGAACCTGTCAACCTGCCATGGGTTGAAATCTATTTGCAACATTTCCATTTTGAGCAATAGATATAAAAATTTCAACAACCCTTTTGATCAACAGACATCTGAAGGGATTTCAAAAGCCGGAGCCCTTAAAGTTAGAATAAAAAGAACCAATAAAGACGTTCTGACTTTGTCACACTACAGAAAGATCTGTTACAAACCTCTCAGCCAAACATGAATCAGTCATCAAGTATATAAATTAGGTGTCAAAAGCATAAGAGCCTAAGCAGTGTTATCTCCTTTGCCAAGCTGGGAATGTGCCTGATAGGGGAGATGATTGACTGATTTCTTCAGATAGCGAGTTTAATAAATTTTGTAAGATGAATCCATCCACCTTTAAAAGATATAGCTGTTTTCATTATGCAATACAACTTTGAACCATTTGTCTACTAAACACCAGTCTTGATTTTTGTATGACAACCGGGCAAGAAGTAGACACATTGGATTAAAAAAGTCATGTCCTTTACATAATTTTTTAGTGATGATTCAGAGGTAGTGACAGGCAAAAGTCTGAAAAATATTAAAGTATATTTCAGTGGATTTATAAATGCATGGAAAAGTAATTTTTATCCAGGACATCACAATATTTGCTGGACATCATAACACATTGCAGGCAAAGTATTTCTCTTGGGTTTCAAAAGAATGACATTTTAAGAAGCCACAGTTTTACATTAAAATTTGTTCAGCACCATTAAATGCAATTTGTTAGAACATGCATTAAAATATGATTTTCCATCTGCAGGGACATTTGGCCAGCCTGAGAAGTGGAATGTCCAGCTTCCCTCATCCTGGATTCATCCGGGTGTCCCCTATGAGTTTCTGATTGAACCTCTCAGTGTGCCACATTATGATATTCTGACGAGAAAATCACATCTCTCTGCAACCATCAGTTCTGACGTGGCTGAGACTGATAGAGGGGAACTAAAGGTGAGCTGCAAAAATTCAAAAAATGATTAGCTGAGCTCTTCCTCTGTCTCTTTTTGCTGTCGCTCTGAACCAGTGATCCGTTAAATTTAATCAGTTGCACTGACAATGAGGGAGATTTAGGAGCAGATTTCACCCAGAGGAACAGGAAATAGCCATTTCAACCGAACAGACTGCTGCACATATGTACGGCCAGTTTAACACCTGACTCAGCCTATAAGCACAGATTGATATTTGGAACGACTGTATCTTCTGCTGTATTTCAGACTCTGTGATGAAATTCACTGGAATACTAATACACCATCAAACAACTTCGTCCTGAATGGCTTCAGGAGCTTAGTGCGATTGAATGCCTGTGAACCACCGAAACTCTCTCTGACATCGATCCGCTCATCAGCCACATGGGGGAGCTGGAATTAACTGACTATGATGAAACTGTATTGATCAAAACTGAGAAAGGGGGCCATTGCAAAGTTATGAGTCAATGTATGTTATGCAGTTTAACGACAATGGCAGACACATCCAACACTTCAGTCAGGCCTGTTTTTTTTTCCACATCAGAAACACATGTTTAGTTTCAAACTTACTTTAGTGACTTTTTCATAAATAGTTCCATTGCATGCAGTATAAATAACCACCATTTCTGGTACATTTCATATATATATATATATATATATATATATATATATATATATATATATATATATATATATTAGGGCTGGGCAACGATTAAAATATTTAATCGCGATTAATCGCCCTGATTAATCGCGATTAATCGCGATTAATCGCATTGTATTTACAAACTCCAAGAATGAATTCAAAAGTAGTGTAAAGAACACTTTTATTTTAATGTTCTGCTGCCATATGAACAAAAGTGTTGTAACATTTGTAGCACTTATCAGTAACACATATTTAGTGTAAAGCTCAACTTAAACATGTAAAACAAAAAATAGCAATAATAATAAATTAAAGCTTATTGCCACTGACAGGGAATTCTCTTTATGGGGAAAAAATCTACCAAAAACAGGCAATTTCTGAGGTAACCGCAAGGAGCAGCATTATCATTTTATGTTCAATACCAAAATTTAACTTGGCAGTGGTTACAACTAACTTGTTTCTGTCATATTCCATGCTGGAAGAACTTTAAACTGAAATGCTTGCTAACTCGATATGCTTGCGTTACTTGCGTTTATTTGACGTTAACACGCGGTTTTTTGTTGTTGCTTTCTCGCGTTCATATAGTGAATGGCAGGGAAAAACAGGCAAAAACACATGGATACTTTGAAACGAGAAGCGACTTCACCGACGGCGTCTAAGCAGACCTCGCTCCGCTCCGCACAAAACTTGTTCCGGCCGCCAACTCACCGCCTTGCCTCGCCTCGCCTAAGCTCGCTCGCGGTACCTGCGGGAAACACCGCCTTCCGCATGTCGGCTTTGTTTTTTTCCGGCCAGTATCTTTCTTCCTCTGAATCCGAGGCTGGGCTGACAGCGAGGTTATTGGCACATTATCGCCACTTACTGTTCTGATTCAAACCCCTACACCGCAGCAACAGACCTTTACAAAATAAAAGCATCTGAGCAACATGCGTTAATGCGCGTTAAAGAAAATATCGCCGTTAATGGTCTAATGAGTTAACGCAAAATTAACGCGTTAACTTGCCCAGCCCTAATATATATATATATATATACATACACATGTACTATGAAAAATTAACAATGAAATGTTAATTTTAATATATCAATATATATTTATATATATATATTTACATTGTACTATGTTAATTTTCCATAGTACATGCGTATGTATGTATGTGTGTATATATATATATATATATATATATATATATATATATATATATATATATATATATATATATATACATACATACATACATACATACATACACATACTATGAAAAATATACTATATATATATATATATACATATATATATATATATATATATATATATATATATATATATATATATATATATATATATATATATTATAGTAGCATGCAACATTTTTTTATGTAAGATATGTAATGCATTTTATCAGAGGAATATGCATTATTCATGTCATTATGAAGGAGATCTTGCAAGAAATGTATAATTAATAAATGACTTCATTCATCCATAATTGTCAGCCCTTTTATTTATGAATAAAACATTACAGTTCAATTTGACTGCCTTTGGTCTAGCTATTTAGGGGTATATTTGCTGCATCAGTCACGGTAAGAAATGTATTAAATGGGTTTGAAACTCATCACCAGGTTCATTCATGCAGATATAAATATCTACCTGAACTAGCAGAATGTAAGGGTAACAAGCATGCAGAGTAGGTGTCATATCCATGAAGGCGAAAACAACCAAAACAAAGTTTAGTTATGGAATAAGAATGGAGGGAGGGGTGTATACTGTGTGGACATAACTGGATTTTGCACAGTCCATCAAGTAAATTGTCAGCATGGTTTTTATTTTTTATTTCTTTTTGCTGCCGTTCATGGAAACGATATCCATCGACATCCTGAAACCTGCAATTTATCTTCCCCTGCCCACCCACACAAACACAGAGATGGGCACATCTGAACTCCCCTCATCAATCTCTCATCTGGGAAGTATGGAGGGTGTGCAACTTCATGAAACTAAACATTAATTACTTGAAGGTAGACTCTACACATCTAATTAGTTTTTTGATTGCAATAACTATTAGTCCTTTGCTCCACTCTAAAACATAATTACTCTCACATTCTGGGCTGCATGGGGACTGAATTATTCAGGGATGCTCAGTAAATACCAGCATATACAGGGGAAAGAAGAGAAAGGTCATCTTGAAATTGGTAGACAGGAACGCGCTGCCTTCCACTGCTCTTTGTTTCCACTAACATTAAATGTGTTGCATCAAAACATTTTAATTGCATTGTTCTTAATATAAATATTAAGTGAAACACTAGCTGCTCCTGTAAAACTGAGCCTGAGAAAGTACAACATATCTGGATATAAACCAGATACACTGTCTGACAATAAGCTCAAAAAGTATGTATGTATGTATATATATATATATATATATATATATATATATATATATATATATATATATATATATATATATATATATATAGGTGTTGAATGTATAACAGTCACAGCTAAATAAGAAACACAGATGGGAAAGTAAAATAATTATAAATGAGGAAGTTAGAATAAATTTAGTCTGAGAAGCTTGTTAGGGACATAACAAACTGTCACCCTACACAGGAATTTAAAAGCTTGTAATTCACCACAGTGGTGGTAGAATGTGTATGACAGAAATTGTAGTTTAGAACACAAAAGTTTGATGGCCTTTAGGAAGCATGTTATAATTTCTGCCCTGAATCTGACCAGCATTTTTACTGTGATGCCCATGGTTGTAAGCACTCCCCTTTCGACACACACACAAAAATAATTCTGTGATCAACGTATAGCCTGTGTTATGTGAGTGATCCGACGGCGATTAGACAGGGATTACAAGACGGTACTGTTACATGTGCTGTGTCATGATCTATTCATGGAAATGCATGCCTACTGTTTTAGAAAAGTTTATTTTAAAACCGATGATTGGCTTTGAACAGCAACAGAAAGTTTAAATGTTATTTTTCTATTCCAGTTTTAAGGTTTTTAGGTGGCCTGGATTTAAAATATGACCACATTTGGCCTTTAAATAACTGTCACTGTCTGTTAATTAGCTCTGGAATCCAGTGCGATGCTGTGTAGATTATATTACTTTCTGCTTTCCCGCAAAGCTGTTATAATCTGTCAAAGCTTATCCAAAGCTCTTTTTTTGTCATATTTTAAATTATGTGGAAATAGACATAACAGTTTTTGAATCAAACGTGACAAAATAAACTAACTGGCACTGAATGTGAAACAACAATGTTTGTCAGAACGTGTTTTTTTGTCATTTGAAGGGAAAATCAAGTCCCATGTTGCTTTGACACTAGCTCATTTCCCAAGGATCATTGCTCTCTCAGCTTCATTACAATGCTGAGAGAAGACGCTCATGAATATTATGCAATTCACAACTGCGAAAACATGAACAAGAAACACATTATAACTTTTATAGTTAATCTCAATGCTTCTGAAGAAGAGGCATTTACGTAACAGAGCACTCAGAAGTAGCCTTGAAAGCATGCAAGTGCTAAACAGCTTTTTAAATGCTTAATTAGACTAACTCGTGTACTTGTGTTTAACACTGAAAAAAGAATGTGCACTCTGCTTTCAGATAAATTCTCAAAAGATTTATTTTATTTTCCAGCTGCACAAAGCAAAAGAAAACACGCAAAAATGCTTTTTTGAATTGTAACATAACAGAAAAAGGCAAGCATCCATAAATTATTTTGGGACTAGTGAAATTGAAATAAGCATTTAAGCACATTAACCTTAAATTAAACATAGTTACAGGTCTGGCAAATAATGATTTGTATCAAGTTACCAATTTGGCCTTGTTTTCTTTTTCTGAATATCAATGATGGTCATCCCTAAAATTCCCAAAAACACTGTTCCTCTGTAATTGCATCCAAACAATGCCAGGGCAGAACTTTTTTCACAAACGTGAGGGATATGTGGTTTTTAGACGCAGTACTGGAAACATTGACATGTGAAAAACATTTATACATGCATCTTTGGAAATCCATAAAGATAAAGTTAGAATTTTTAGCATTTGTTGTGTTAGTGTCTCCGACCACATAGCACCTACCATTTACTTCCTTACCCCTCTACTGCACATCTGTTTGTTCATTTCCCTCTGTGCCTGCACTCCGTTTCTACACTGGCCCCTCTGACAGAACCTAACTGGTGGTCTTCTTTCTAAGGAACTTATTATTAGCTCTGATAGGAGCTGTGGTTTTGTATTGTCATTTTAAGTTGTTTTGAAGGAAAGCGTCAGCCAAGTGCATAAACAGCAGCAATTCTATTCCCATTTTTGGTATGCCATTTGCAGGCCTGACTAAGTGCGGACTCTTCCTTCAAACCACACACGTGTCTTATTCTCCTGTATCTCTTTAGCTACCTCCTGGTCTGAATAATAATGACAATTTTAAAATGCAATTGTTATTCAGGGATCAGAGCTACTTGCATTCTTAAATGAGTTAAACCTCATCCCTTATAGATTCCCTTATAAAAAGGTTTACTTCCTTTCGAATCTTTAAATATGGTCATTTTCAAGTAATTTAGTAGTTAAAACTATTCAAACAACTAACAATTCTGTGTTAACTCTAACTGGCAAACACAATTTTGGGGAATATGTTGGTTTTACCTTTAAACTGGGGACCCACATCTCAAGTACCTGAATGTCTTCTTTTTTTTTTACCTGAATGTCTTGAGCAAGCATTCGTTCACCTTAGGCTCATCACATGTTGTCAAATTATGTGATAGATCAACATAATATGGCACATATCTGCAAAAATGGAAGGCTTTTTTTTTTACGAATACAAATGAAAAGTTTAAAGTGTATTATCTGAGCTTATCTGAGCCAATACTTTGTAGAACTCGGTTTGCTACAACGCCTGCCGTTGGTCTCTTGACATTTCGTCTCACAAACAGTCCGAGCTTTTACAACATGCTGACAACTGCGTCATCAACTGGATGGAACATCTTTTGGCCATTTGTCGGACTTTGCGTTTTACCGAGCTGTATGTAATGTGGAAAGTCGAACAACAGCACTGGCACCCCTGAGTCCACCAGTTCCTCCAGAGATACACCCGGTTAGGCGAGTACCACCACCTGTAGCTGTGTCTGGATCACGGTCGCTTCCAGCGGTACTTTCGTCTTTCCAGGGCCCAGTATTGGAGCTACTGCCCCGCGTCGAGGCCGGGGGAACCGATCTACCTCCTGGCCACGAACCACACAGGTGTCTTCAGTCAGTAAATCCATCATAGCTCAATAGAAATATAGTCTAATTGTACTGTCCAAATTTGGTGTTCTAACAAACAGTTTGATCACAAGTGTGATTAATGAATGGAGGTGAAATGAGAAAATAAAAATAAACAGAAAGAAAGAAATGATGAACATAACAATGTAGGCTTAAACCCGAAATTATTCTTACCCCTTGACAGATTTCAGTTTAAAGTACCCTCATGATTTTGCCTGTTTCTTCTGCGTGGAAGTAATGTTTTGGAGTGGCCCAGCCAGAGTGCTGACTTCAACAGATGGAGACTATGTGTACAGAGCTAAAGATTAGGGTTGTGGCAAGAAGCTCTTGCAATCTGAAAGATTTGGAGCTCATCACCAAACATAAACAATCACAATAACAGTCGAAACACAGCATTGCTCTTGGTGATTTCTTTCCTCCAACACTGATACTCAGTTTACTTTTTTTCCCCACTATGTTTTGCGTGACACCGGTTTCATTTTCCATTAGAACAAAACTTTCATCCATCATTCATTCGTCTGTAACCCAGCATTTTATCTGTGCATTGTCAATGAGGGCTGCTGCTTATGTCCAGCAATGAATGAAAACAATTTTAAACGCAAATCTAACAACAGTATTACAAATTTTGAGCTTAGCTGTACGAACCATTTTGTGTTAGTCTATCATGTCCAAGTCTAATAAATTGAGTAATGGTTTGTGGCCGTAACGTGACAAAATGAGAACAAATTTAAAAATTTAAATATGTACTTCTGCAAGGCACCACATCTGCCACACAGTTTATTAAACACTGGGTTATTTTTGCATTCTTTGACATTGTTCATCTTTGTTTTTGTTTAAAGTGGATATACACGCACACAAAATAAAACTATGGCCAAATGTAAAATTCAGAGATCAAAGTGAATTAGTGTTACAATAACCCTAAAAACAGATCTGATTTTCACAAGAACACCTGAAGGCAGCAGCAGCAGCAGCAGCAGAAAGCGTCGTGTGGGTGTTCTTTCAGATTGTCTCCATCTGGTCAGACCTTCTGTCAGCTGAATTCATCCCGCCAGCAGAGCGCGTCCCTGCGCCTTGGACAGAAGCTGGCTGGGGGATGCCTGTTAGCTGAGCACAGACCCACTCCCCGTTTGCCGTGAAACTGTGACAAGGAATAACCCTGTGTTTCTTTCTTTTTTCTTTTTTCCTTTACTGGGAAGAGAAATCCAATGCCAGTGAGCCCATGCTCTGCGAGCTTTCTCCACCGCCTACACCGGTCACAGGACTCTCTCAGGATGCTGTCGAGCAGCCCACACGCCGGGCACAAAGTGACAGTCTGTGGGCTTTTTCTCTCCTTCCGTAAGTGCTCACTTTACTTTCTAATCCTGGTGTCAGAGGGTGGGTGGTGAGGTGGGGGGGTTCGGAGCAGGGAGCTGCTGGCGGTCCAAACAGCGAACAGTTTGTGCGGTTTTGTTTTAAGAGGCGACGCGTGTGTTTTGACAGAAGCCCAACAGGGCAGGAGGACGAGAGCCGAGCGCATTTTTTTCTTTCTTTTTTTTAGAACTATTTGAGAAGTGCGGAGCCATGATTCGCCTCAACTTCCTGAGGAGTTCGCAGGCGATTCGCGCTCCTCAGCAGCCATGCGGGCGTCGGAGTGCTCCAAGTTCGTTCCGGAGTTAATTTACAGGGGAAGGATCGGAAGCGCTTTCACTTTAAATCACGGGCTTTGTTTTTGGAACGCGTCCCTCTTCTCGCCTGGCCTGTTCCTGACACGTCGAGGTTCCGCTGGCAGGACTCATGCCCGAGGATCAATGCACCTCCGGGTGGTGTGTCTCTCTGTCTCTCTCCCCCCGCCCCACAATAAAAAAACAAAAAAACAAATCTTCAAGTGGTTTTTAATTTGTCAGTCCAGATCTGATCTGTCAGTTTGACGCGTCACCAGTTCAACGTCGTTTATTTTTCTTATTCCGATAGTTTAAGCCTGCACAGAGTTAACCAGTGCGTTGCAAATCTGTGTATTTCGGTATTATGCAGTCATTTTTCTTGGTAAAGCTCAGCAAATGGAGAATACCATCAAAAGTTTACTGTATCGTGATCCAGTTCAATAAGCAAAACCAATACAATGATGCGTTCCACACTGCGTTGCAGCCCATTTCAAGCTTTTATCTGTTAATTTTGAAGGTTATGGTTCACACTGAAACCCAATATTCAATTACTCGAATATTCCATTAGACCAAAAGTGAAACAGGTCTCTTAATACATATGTGTCATTTTATTGTATGTGTGTTATGGCCTAAACAATCATTTAGATGACTTGATAGCCGTCCAGCAACAGCTGGATTCTCACTGAGGGCTTTGTGCAAGTATGCTGATGGAAAGTTGAGTGGAAGAAAGAAGTGTGGCTGAAAGAGGTTCATAAGCAACAGGGATTACCACAGCTGTGAGGGCATTTTAAAACTAGGACCATTTAAGAGTTTGTGTTTCAAAAGAGCCAGTGTGATGTTTGCACAGCCACTGATGACAAAAGTCATCTGCTTGGGATTGGTCCGCTTTGGTTTATCAATTACAAAATCAGTGCAGCAGTTGATGTGAAAGGTTTAGAGCACCGTTCGCTTCCCTCTGCTCAATAGCACATGTCAAAACTGACCAAAAATAAATAGTTCACGGACCATGTAATCATTGTGCTTGATCAGTCAGCATTGGCCTGACCTAAACCCCATTCCAAATCAGTGGGGTGTTTTAACACAGAGATGAGAATCACGATAAGCTTTAATCACCGAGTTTGTGCACACAAACATGGAACATGACTTTGGTTCCACTTTGCTCTTCATAGGGACATTTTAAATAGAGCTACTTGAAAAGGGAAATAAAATTTGTTTTTGTATATAGTGTATGTTCTTATACAGAAGACAACATGGTTGGATTGGTGCAAATATGCATGCATGATATCAATCTAGGCACTGACAAGTAAGTTCATCAGAGCCTCGGGGAAGAAGCTGTTTCTGTTGCTTTTTGCACCTCCTGTACACAAAAATGTTTTTGCGCAGGATGTGTGGGGTCTGCAGATATGCTAGCTGCTCTTTATTTTTTTTTTATAACCCTGGATATGGACAAATCTTGGATGGAGTCTGTACCTCTCTGCAGACCTAATTGTTTGTTGTAGTCCTGTTTGGTGGATGGGCCAAACCTCACAGTGATGGATGTGCACACAAAACAAACCGACTAAAGTCCGCGTAGAAGATGATCAGCAGCTCCGGTGGAATGTTGAGTTGTCCTAGGAAGTACAGGAGGCAGTGTGGGGGTGTTCTCTGGAAGTCCAGAGACACTGGACCTAACAATGCAGATGAGCTGAAGGCAGCTATGAAAGCAACCCAAGCTTGTTTTATACCCCCAGTTGCCCCAGAGGTCGATCACCTTCATGCAACACTGCATTAGACAAATTCATACAACTGAGCCCCAACCAAGTATTAAGTGAATATTTTGTAAAGTGCATGGATATACTTTTCAGTGGGTCGATAATTCTGTATTTTTTTTATAAGTCCAATGTAATATTCTTATTCACATTAGCTGTATGTAATAATCATCCCAATTAACATAATCAAATATTTTAATCATGTGAATAATGAATTGATATGAAATTCACTTTTTTAATTGGATTACTGTGACTTTATAGTGATACTCTAATTTATTGATGCACTGCCTAGGCTGTAGAGCTGACCCAAAATGTTCCTTAACTAAAGACGAAATATTTGCAAGATGTTTAATCCACAAACGTATGTTTCCCGCCAGTTCAGCATTATTCATGCTGCTGCACTATGTTGTATACTCTATGCAGTCAGAGATGAGCCCAGTCAAACACATTTTTTTGCAAAATATGGGCTGCAGTTGAAATGAGGTTTGCACCAAATGACTGGTGCACCGCGTGGAGGTCCATTAGAACAGGAGAGAAGAGCAGGATGTGAATGAGCCTGGCTTGCTGGGAGAAAATAAATTATGTTTATGAAAAAAAGACAAAAGGGCTACTGATGGTTTTGAGGGGTTATCAGTAGAATATATAACAGGTAACATAATACTCTAATGTAGAGGTGTCGTAGTTGTGGCATGCATGGTGTTCATGTTTTTGTGCATCCCTCCCAATCACAATCACGATTTGTTCTAATTTAACCGGCAGCTGAAGTGATCTTAAAGGACACTTGAAAATATCTTCTTTAAATGCTCAAATGTTGGATTCAGCGCAAAATGTATTTTATGTACAATGCTTCTTGCTTCTATTTTAATTTAATAGTAAATAAGATCACATGCATTCAGCAACTTTTACTCATAAGCCAACCTGGATGCACTCATTTATCAAACTTGGTTGAATACAGCAGGTGTTTTTTCGCACAATAGGTGACCCATATCCTGTTATTGTTGCTGCGAATGTACAGAAACCTTTTCTTGACCAAAATATAGAGCATAGTCCAGAAAATGTTGGAAATTCTATATGCTTTTTTTAGGCCCTTTCTCTGTGGACAATTTATAAATGTCTCTTCCGCAAAAAAAAGTCTACTTTCTTACATTAAATTGTTGCATGTTGAGTTTTCTAATTGTGCAGGTGAAAAAAAGGTTTCGACTTCACTGATGTAATGTACAAAACTCAACATTTCATGATGTAATGAATAAGGTATATTAGGACCCAATCGTTTTGGCTCTGGTGAAGAACTGGTGCAGGCTGGTTCTACCTTTTTACAGTTCATTTAATCAGTGTCATGTACAGTTTTGACATGCTTTAAAAATCACAGCAGCATTTCACAATTGTTTTGATTTTATCCCACTTGCTATCATGTTGCGCAAACAGCGCACTGCCTGTGTGAGGTGGGGATCAGTGGAGATGCGTCTGGTCTTTTTTGGACTCGTTCTGCATAAATTGAGTCCAGATCGTGCATCCCTGACATCACAGATTCATCTTAAAAAATGTGAACATCGTGATAAAGTTCAACATTTTTTGCTGTTCATTTTAGAAAGTGAAAATTTATTTATATATATATATATATATATATATATGCAGCAGGGTGTTGTGCAGTGTTGCCAACTTTTATTTAGTGACTTTTCTGACCACTCTTGTGACTTTTTTTAAAAAACGGCACTAGTGACAAATCATGCTATTTTTTTTCTCTCCTTGGCGGTTTTAGCGAGTTGCCGTGAAAACAATCAATCTGCCATTGCCGTCTTGAGGCAGCAGTGAGTGCTGCAGTGAGTCCCTCCCTGCTTCTCCAAGTGCTGTCTCACAGACAGCTGCAGCTGCCTCGTCCTGAAAGCCCCTCATGCAGTCATAGCAAAGAAAGCAGAGAGGAGACCAACTCTGCTCCGATTTCATACTTTCATACCGATTTCACACTGCAAGCTTTGCGCATGCGCAAAGCTGCCGGTGATTCCGCGCTGGTTTACAAAGCGAGATATAAATATAATGCAAATATAGTTTTTAATCTAGTCTCTTATTTTTCACTAAAACACTAAAATAATTCCCTGAATTTGACTCATACGCAGCTTGAATCTCTTATTCACCTTGTTCACTGTGTGCCTCTGATGACTGTCTTTTTGGTAAAATATGATGTTTTGTAGGGGCTGCACAGTGGCGCAGTGGGTAGCGCTGTTGCATTGCAGCAAGAAGGTTCTGGGTTCAAATCCAACCCTGGGTCTTTCTGCATAGAGTTTGCATGTTCTCCCTGTGCATGCGTGGGTTCTCTTCGGGTACTTCGGCTTCCCCCCACAGTCCAAAAACATGACTTTAATTGGCTTCTCTAAATTGTCCTTAGGTGTGAGTTTGTGCATGAATGGTTGTTTGTCTCTGTGCTGCCCTGCGACAGACTGGCGACCTGTCCAGGGTGTACCCCGCCTCTCGCCCAGTGGATGCTGGAGATAGGCACTAGCACCCCCCACGACCCCATGAGGGATTAAGCGGGTTGGAAAATGGATGGATGGATAGATGTTTTGTTATGTGGATTCTGGAAATGTATAAAAATTAATTATTTCATAAAGTTCATTTGTAGTTAAGAACATGTTTTTAATCACATTTTTGTCCTGCCAAAAGCTTCTCTTTCCTATAGCCTGGATTACAGGTACTTAAACAAATATGCAAATTAAGTGATGACATCATCTATTGACTTCTAGGACACACAATAGCAACTTTCCTTGCAACAGTGGCGTAGCATGGTGCAACTCAAAGGTGGAGCACAGACCACCAGCACCCCATCACTGGGCTGTCTGTTAAGTCAATGACAGCTAGCGTTAGCTTATGTTGTCCGGGAGGTTTACAACTTTGCTGATGCAGATTCAAAAGCTTTACTGACTTTTAAATGTTGCTCTGAAACATTTGTCATCCTGTTAGCTTATCATGTAGCCCTGTTTTGTCTTTCTGGTCTGTCCGCCAGGGAAAGTTTCTAGAAACAACGTTTTTGCGTTATCTTGTCTAAAAAGGCAGCATGTTGTCCTCTGGCTGTTCTCCACATGTTAGCAGACTTGAAAATTTCCAGCAGCAGCTCTTTTACTTGGATCAGGTTTGCGGGTGCCGGAAGAAGAGCGTCAATTTTGACAGATGTGCACGTGTCGTTGGGGGAAACCCTGCGTAAAGGGAGTCCTGATGTCAGCTAGTGAGCTGTTAATTAGACCGTTGCGCTCGTTTTTAATGGCCGTCTAATTTCAGCGTAATTTTGACGACTGACTGCGTAACTGTTATGCAGTCAGTTGTGCTGATATGCGTTGGCGAGAACTCTGGAGTGTAGCAGGGGCCTAAGTCAGGGACTGAAATGCGGATTTGATTTTTATACAGACAATCAACAAAGTAATATTATAAACAAAGTCAGTCTTGGGTAGGGACTTTTGAAATTCTATTTGATTACAATTTCATTGCTTCCTTGCTCATCTTATACCTAAAAACGAATCCTTTCATAAAAATGTCTCCTTAAAAATGTTTTCAGGTACCTTCAAATCCAAGAAATATTGCACCGATAATGATGAGGCTCTTCTTGCTAACTTTAATGATGCAATAGGTTCACATTAGTATAAAGACTATCAGTTCAAATATTAAAGGTGAGGTTAAAATTAAAGCTTTAAATTAAAGCTAAGGTTGAAATACCCTTTGGTCGCTATGTGCAGCCGTGTTATAACACCTCAATCAAGTATGTACACAAACAGAAGCTGTGCTTGGCACTGAGCCAGGGGTGTTTAGCCGGACATGACGCTCCGACAAGTCTGTGCCGACTCACCCAGAATATAACATTTATGGACTCGGCCATCACAGCTCTCCTGAGGTCCAGGGAGCGAGTAGTTTGGTGACATAAGGTTGCCACGTCCTCTGCTTTCCAATGATGTTGTCCAAGAAGTTTCCACCCACTGTCATTTCTGATGTGCACTGGAGCGGTCTGCAGCTGAGTGTGATTCAGTCTGGATGGGGAGCAGCACCTCCCAGGCTGAGGCCACAGCACTCCGCTTCTGTTTGCACAGAGCAATTTCAATTGTAGTTGCTGGGGTGGCTCCACCGCCATCGCATATGTGTATTTGCTCAGGAAGGAAATCTTGCAGTAATAAAGGTGTAGAGCCAACCTCCAACAAATACTTTTTTTTTTTTTTTAATGACGCCGTGCTTTGCGCAACTGCTACAAAATCCTAAATAATCTGTTGATGGCTGGTGGAGATGCAGATAATGAGAAATATTTGTTGCCGCAGGTTCATTTATTTCTGTTTTCTCGCCACATGTCATTTACATTTCAAACGTCTCCAACGTTGTTGCTGTTTCAGCCTCCCTGTTTGAGTTGTAAATCACCATTTTTCTTTGAAGCTTCCCCTCATCTCTTTGGTGTAAGACAGATGAATTCAGTGGCAGAAAACAAGACTGTGAGATCGATGTAAGAGACGGTGGTGAAAGCTGAGCAGCGGAGCACAGCTTTCAGAACAACTCTCTTTATTCTGACCCTCGGCTACAGTCGCATTTTGATGGGTTTCTAAGAAATTAGATCTGAGACAGTAAAGCTGTAAAACCGGTTGGTGTCAGATTATGTTGCTGCACAGGATAACTGATAGACTTAATTTAGAGTGTAAATAAAATGTAGATATATTTAACACAAGTGACAGGGTACTAGTAGATAGAGATGCGCTGATCCAGGCTGATACCAATTGCTTGTTTACCTTGAGGTCTGACCTGCTGGATCAGATTTTTACATTTTTCTTATTTTAAGGAGTGATAATGCAGAAATGAGAATAAAATGTACTACAAGTTCCTTAGTCGAGGTAGGATTCTTCAATCCAATGAAAAATGAAGGTATTTCAGGAATATTCCTAATCATTCTTCAAAGCCTCTTTGGCATGCGGCGCTTTAAGTTATATTAATGTGTCAGCAGTTTGTCAGTTTTACTAAATAGTAATCTGTCTAAAAATCCAGGTCTTCTATTTAAAGTCATTCTAACTGATAAAATCCCCCAATCAGGGAGTTATCTCCTATTTCAAACAAGGAATGCCTGATGGGATTTTGTATGTAAATAGGATATCCTTTGTAATCAATTGAACTACATGTGATCAAAGACAATTAATATTTACTATTATATCGCTCATGTTACAGCATCAGTCAGTCGCTCTGAGGTCTACTTTCTAATGAATCATTTAACAAAGACATAATATACTTTAAAAACATACTATAGGAAATAGGAAAGCTAGCAACTACTTGAAGATCTTTTTTTTGACCAAGTAATGAGCATTTAGGAAATTATTAATTAAATCTGTGTCAAGATTTCTGTTTTTTTCTTTTGAGCTGATAGAGAAGGTGCTATGGTCTAATTTAAACTTATCTAAATGTGTTTTTGAGTGTTGACTTGAGAGAGGGAAAAAAAGGTGGAATGAACTCAGAGGTGAGCCAACTTTGATCTGTCAGCTTTTTGGACCAGAACACTACCTTAACCACTCAAGGAACCTGACTGGGTCTCTGGAACTGGGGTTCTTCCCATCCTATTTCTTAGCTCGGATGTTGGAGGAACTTCTTCACAACAGCTTCAAGGTTGTCCTGAGGAAGAAAGGTTTTCTGACCCAGGTCGCTGAACGGTTTCCCACGTTGGATCACCCTGAAGATTGGTGATTAAAAAAAAAAAGAAGTTGCCTAAAAGAATGCCACTGAGCACATCAAGGCATAGAGAGAGACATTTTACAAAAAAACTTTACAAAAATCAGAGAGGACAAAGCACAAAAATATTGCTACTCAAATCTAGGAAGGTGATTAGACTTGTTACCTATTCTCTCCTGGGCCTTTTCTGTTTCTAAGATAGCATTCACTCGGCTCTGGGAGCAGGCATATGTGGTGCTATGTGGGATTACACATTTCTACCATTCTTTAAGGTTGGAGTATTACCAATGTAAAGATAAAATACTCCTCCTTGGAGCTTCTAACACCTTTTAAGCTTTCAGACATGTAGTCATTGCAAGGAATACAAAGAGAAGGATGTTTGGATGTCTGATGTTTACACGATAATCCAGTTTTAAATTATGACTAACCATGAAGTAATTGGGGACTATTTTAAAGGTTTTCGGATTTTCTAAATTCTAAAAATATCTGTGCTGGAAGAAATGCACACTAAAATCTTTTGGTCATAGATTATTCCATCAGTATGAAGAAAATGTTTCATCTAATCGTAAGAGCCAAGCAAAGGCATTTTCTATGCAGTGGAAGAAAGCATTAAAAAGTGTGTAAAAGTTCCATTTAAGGTGTTTGTATACATTATAGTAATCTGATTTTCATTAAAATCTGGATGAGTGGGTCAAAGTATAGGTGTACTGTTGGTTAATGTGTCTGTATATTTCAAATGTTGAGAGTTGTTAGTTTGGGTGCTTTTATGAAATAGAAATTAAACATTAAATGTTTTCGTAACTGATTTTCCAGACACAATTTAGGGCCGATAAAGGAAAAATTGTTTGACTTTCATCACCAGCTGTTTTATCGGACCAATCACAGCACTGGAGGCGGGAGTTCACCATACATCACTCGTAGTCCCATAATTACCCATAATGCAGCAGCCCTTTTCATCCGGAGCTTTTTGTTGCTTGGTGCTTTGGAAATGAGGACAGTACTTATCAGTACACCTTGTATCCTCAGATGTTTTTTGCACAAAAGTAATAAAAATCATTCACTGGAGAGTTTGCTGGATGGCATGACTTGTTTTGCAGGCTACAACATGACAACTAAACGTCACATCCGTAGTTATCTAATTAGTTCTAGCCTGTTTCCGCTGACCTCGTTAGTCCCGCCCTGGTCCCGTCTTAGAAATCTGGCTCTTCTCGCTGCTTTTTAGAGTGGAAAACTAGCTGCTCTTATGGCTCAGGCTTTTATTTTTGTTTATCTACCAAATGCTGACTATATGTTTATTCCAGATTTTAATTTTAAGATACAGAAGAAAGTGATATTTTTGTCTAACTTTAACTTTTTAACATAACTGACCTTTTCAATACATTTCTTATGTAAAAATAGGTTTAGAATTAAATTTCTTCACGCCTTTTATCAGAGTGAAAACAGAAAAGTTGATATATTCGATATAGGTAAAAATTATATTTGATCTAAGTAAAATAAACCATCAAATTCAACCTCATGGCCCATGCCTTGTAATTTCCACTTTAAGAATCCAAACACAAGAGAGGATTTAGCCAGGGAGATGCTGTAGACCAAAAGAGAAAAGCAAACTTCCTACCAGAGGAGATAGTGGGGATGATTGAGACTAACAAAAGGACAATATTTGGGTGGAATAAATAGCGAACCAGCAAATAAAGCCAATCCCTCAGTTTTGTATTATGGATGAGAAAGAGAACGGTTCCTTTCCAGGCTAAATTTCTAGGCCAAAAAAGTAGCCAATTTGAAATACCGCATTGCATATTTTTGTGTAAATGAATTTGTCTTGTGTCTATATTTTGACTACATAAATTATTGTTTTTATCTCCTGCCTACTTTAGTCTGCACACTCCCAGAGGAGAGATTTCATTTCTCAGGTGTTTCCTGATTAAATATAGATTTACATTAATTAGAAAATGGTCCTCATATCTTTAATTGATGAGGCTTATTAACTTGTCCCATAAAAATCATTAAAATGTCATTACAGACGTATGAATAGCAGAAACTCTGTAATTGCATAGCTCCTTGCTGATTCAATGACAACTGGATTTTATGTTCATCTGTTTCTAATTGCTGTAAGAATAGCATGTCCTCAGATGCATCTTGTCTTCATTAGTTCAGTATTCAGGTAAGCGCAGTCCTTACCGAGACACTAAAGGACCACCTATTCACCCAATGTAACTTACTTTAAGCAGCAGAGTTCTTAACGGATGTTAAAAAGTGTATGTAATAATAAAGGCTTTGGTAGAATCCAACCGTGCTGCTCAAAAATCTTAGATTTAGTCAAATATCTGTGAGCATTTTCTAAATATTTTGAGTCGAAAATGTTAACAAAGCTCTTTGTGGATGTTCTCTCCAGTAAGAAAAGAAGTTATGTAGCAACATGAAATAATATTGTGGTCCACCGGGCCCAGCATGGTGAGTGAGTTTGTTCTTTCCTGTTGTAATTATGTAGCATAAAGTAATACAAAGTACACTGCTAATACAAAATCCAAAGAAAAGGTGGTAAATGAAGAAATGCCGCTTGCAATGTGTATTAATTTAACAAACAATGCATATTTGATAGTGATTCACTGATCAGAGTTTTGGGGTTGTTAAGCAGGGTCTGAAGAGGGCATTAACACATTACTCATTGAAAATAACAATATCTCTACCTAACCTAAGAAATCACACAAAAAAAAAAAGAGTTCTACACACCTGCCAGATTTGGGTTTAAAGTGAACTTTTTTGATTTCAAACAGTGTCTTTGTTGTGACTGGAAGTGATATTGACATTTTGCAGTTTCCTGATTTGAACCCGACAGAGAATCTCTGGAGAGCTAAAGATTAGGGTGATGGCAAAGATCCCTTCCAGCCTCCAAGACTCAACCAAAAAAAAAAAAAAGCTTTTCAGGAATTCAGGAAGGGTTTGATTGCTGTAATATGAAAAAAAGATTTTAGCATTCATTATTTATAGGGGCATAAGAATTTTTTTTTCTTTCAATGTCAAGCTTAGATTTTTTTCTTTTTTCAAAATTGATTCTTCTGTTACATTTTCTTTAGAGATGCCTGAATCATAGTTTTATCAGGAAGAAACTAGGTTGACAGAAAAATTATTTTAAGACTAAATCAGCCAGCAATGGATGCCAGCTCATCATTGACATGATGAAAAATAAATTTTACTTCAGCAGATAAGCGTTCTGGACCTTTGGTGCATTTTTGCAATCAAAGGCAAGTTGAGTTTTCTCTGCAGGGCGGATGGAATCGCCCTGGGTGATGGAATTTGGAGGACCGAAGCTCAAAGTAAATTTGCTCTCCAACTGTTGTTACGGCTCTGAGCTCACCTTGGCAGCACAGCCCTGAATGAGCGGCTATTAACTCAAAAAAGAAATGGGTGTCTGGATGTCATAGTTGTTTGATTAAAAGAAAACCTTTTCCCCTTTTCATAGCTCCTATATGCTAAAAGCCTCTTTTTTTTTAAAAAAAAAGGCTAATAATTTGAAACAGTTCTCCAATAAAAATACTTTGGTGTAGGCATTAGATCAAAATGTGTTAAAATAAGATTAGCTGGAACTGCTGGAATTCACATTATCTCCATTTTCATCAGTTTCTCACAATATACAGATCATTTTCAGGCTGGGCATTTTGGGCTCTTTATATTAGTGAAAGCACATAGAGCTTCCCGGCAAGTCCTGAAAGTAAATCAGGCTGTACAACAGCAGGACCTCGCCTCGGTGGAATGCAGGGCTCATTATTACACCTGTGCTGCTCCTACTGTGACTCAGAATGTCTGCAGGGAAGAAAGGTCTATGCAAGTTAAGGATTTATAGCAAAAAATAGAAAAAAGTAATTTGCCTATTTCTGAATTGATGCTTTAGACAGCTAAATCTGTGCATACCAATATTGGGATGTTTAAAAAAAAAAAAAGATGGGATTTTATCCACAGGAGGCTGCAAAGACAAAATTAAGGTTTTCTTATTCACAAAAAAGCAGATGCATGTAGTGACAAACAGATTGCAATTTAATTTAACTGCTGACAATGAAATGAGTCAGCTGTATTTTTGGAAAATATGTTCATTTGTAATTATCCATTTGAGATCAAGTATCTGCTGCTATTCTTCAAACACAAGACATTCCCTTTAATATGTTTTCTTCTGGGCAATTCTCAAAAGGTTCAGAACTATACTTTGTTGAAAAAGTCAAGCTTTACGTGTTGCACAGAAGAATTATTTGCCACAGTAATGACTGTGTTGATTCCTGCAACACACTGTATCAGCTTGACCTGCCCAGACAGCTGACTGGCCAGCAATAAACTCTTTTTGGAAATCTCAGAGTTGGGGTTAGGGTCTGTTTTATTTAGGAAATGCACATGGCCGGTTATGTTTAGAGCTAGGAGTGATATCCGTGTCTAGCTTTCTAATTGCTAATATAAGATGCACATTAAAATAAATGTGTCTATGTTTTAAATTAGCAAAAAGCTTTAACTCACTTAAGCCCTGTTTTACAGCGGCTGGTCTTTCACACACACTGGGATATTGCCTTATCTCCTAATATAAATGATTAATGAACACTCACAGCAGGAAAGATAGAAAAAAAAACTGAATGCCTTCTTATTAGCGTTCTTAAAGAAAAAAAAAATCAGAAAATCAGTCAAGGCTTGATCAAAACTGCTTTCTTAAAATTGGCCACAAATCTCTGATCGTCTAATCTATGATTTTCTTAAAGTATGGCCTTGTCAAGGCCAAACCTTTAAAAAATGTCAAGCCTTTTTGAAAGGTTTTCAAGATGACGCAAAGCGAGAAGCAGCAACCGCAGATTGCTGTTTAATGTTCCCCCTATTTGCATATGAAGCCATGCTACTTTGAGACAGCTCTGCAGGAGTACTTATGGTTCCCATGGCTGCTGGGGAGGCTTGACCCATACATAACAGAAACTTTAAAGTTTAATATGGCACATTTCCAGATGAAGCTCCTACCTCTTACATGCATAACAGTTTTAAGCGCATTTTTAAAAACTGCTCATGAAGAGCGTTATAAATTCGGTCTGTAAGACTCAGACTCTGTGCCAACTTTATTGTGATAAAGTGCTTTATAACATATTTTTGTCGATCTGTCAGCTCAGTGTGTCTCCACCTGACATGTATCTATATATTATTACCATATTTTCCGATTATAAGGCACACTTAAAATCCTTAAATTTTCTCAAAAATTGATGGTGCGCCTTATAATCCGATGCACCTTTATATATGATTGAAGTTATGCTTACTGACTGATTTTTTTATGAGGTACAATGTGCTCAAAAAGTCTGTTAAAATGTGTAAGTACGACTTTGGTTAGCAATGAAGACCCTCAGCTCAATGCAAATTCGGACCATTACGGTACACAATGCCACAACCTGATCGGATCCCTGAGCTATTTACAAGACTGCCTGACTGTAATCTCAAAACTAGAAGTGCATTCATGTAAAGGCCCCCTCATACTCGGGCGCACTTCACTCCGCGGAGGTCCGCGCGTACTCGAGGCGGGCTCTGCGCAGACTCTGAGCTAAACTTCCTCAGCGGCTAGAAGAGTCTTCACATCGAACCGTTTTATATGTGACACTGAGCTTGATACACTGAGCTGCTCCAAGCAAGCGGTCGCGAGGACGTACTGCATCACAGTCCCTCTGTGTTCTCACTGGCAGGTGGGAGCCTGCTGGAAAAGAGACGGCGCTAGGTGCTTAGCTAGCTAATCACACATGTTACTATCCGTTCCACCGCTTCATCCCACTGGCAGAAAGTGTGGGAACAGTAGGAATTTGCCACAAGAAATGTAGGCAACAATACGCTCGACTATGAATGGTAAAACGTCTGCGGAGAGTCAGCGTGGAGTCCGCCAAGCTCACAGTATGCGTGCAGTACGCCCGAGTATGTGGGAGCCTTTAGGCAGCCCGCGCCCAGAGTACGAGCTAGTAACAATAAAACTAGTAAGTTAGTACAATATAAAAGTTAAGTTTATTTTGGCCTTATGTTAGAAACGGTGCAGTGTAGTCCAACTACTCTGTCCTCCCAGCAGAGATGGAGAGCTCTCTCTCTCAGGAGAGAGCCGTGTATGTGAAGGGACGGACTGATTTTACACTCTTGGGAAGAATATTTAGTGCGCCTTATGATATGAAAAATACAGTAAACATATATAGATACATACAGTTGCACAATATGACATTATCTTAGACCATTAAGAGACCTGTTTTTAACAGATGTGCCATAAAACTATTTATTAACATGCAATTATTGTTTTAATCACAAATAAGATTTATAAGTAATGAAATAAACAGAAAAAATGGTGAAACAGATTTATATTTCTTTCCAATACTGCTTTTTCTAATAAGACATCCAAATACCTTCTATTTCAAGTTATACCTGATTTAGTGGTGTATCAAGACAAGACAGTACATGATGTTAGGTTCACAAAATGAGACGACATTTTTGGTCTGAGCTAAAAATGCACTTTCTTGACATGCAGTTTCAAACATCACACTCTGGGTTTTATGGAATTTGTTCGGTGTGGATCATTCCTGGTCAGTTTGACTTGGCCAGTTGTTGTAGTTTTTGTGCTTATTGTGTGATTTTTGTCTAATTCTAATTTGGTTCTTTCTTATACATAAAAAAGATAAAATAAAAACAATGTAAAAATGTAATTATTTTGTTCCTTTTTTTTTACAAATAGAATAGGAAATAGAATAGGTTTCACAAATTTCAAATTATGTTTTTAGGGTCAGTATAGAACAATGTATTTCAGGATTAATTAGTTCAATACCTGTCACATAACTGTCTCTCTTAAAGGCATGATGCTGCATTAAATAATCATTTCACATCACTTTACTACACCTATGATATGGTATACTCAGTTTGAGGTATACACAAACTATTATGACATTTTTGTTTTTTGAAAAATTCAGCAGTATGACCACTGCAGCTCTCGCTCACCATATTCACCACATGTATGCACCACTCCTACATAACTGATGCAGTTGTGACTCTAATATTGCATAACTGACTAAATAATTTTACCTAAACTCATGCATCACTTGGGAAACGGTATTCTGGGAATGGTGTATGTTTCAAATTAACGCACATAACCTACTTCATGATTAATCTGGCTATTATTTTTCTAACCACTTGTAAGAACAAAAACAAAACAAAAATGTAGAAGATCAGCTGGTCTTTAACAAGTGTTACTGGATTAAATCTTTTAAATACATAAAAGTATAGACATTATTTAACTGTGCATCTTATATCAGCGATTAGCGAGCTTAGCCCAGTTAGGATTGCTAACTCTAAAGATCAACTTTCATGCACATTTCCTAAAGAAAGCAGACCCCTAACCCTAACTTAGATTTTCCAAAAAAGCTGCCAACATTTCAAAGTATAGCATGTTCCATAACAGAAGGAAACCCATTTGAAATTTAATTTCAATCAATGAAAAATAAGTATAATCCCAGTATACACTTGCACTATTAGCTTCAGGAGCTCATTAAAACAATATGCGCGCTTTAAAGACATGACAAGACTTGATGTGGCACAGCATGTGCTTAATTTCCTTACATTTAAACCAATTTAACACATGTTTTTCAATACACACAGATGTACCTGGCAAAATAGAAGATACTGGGTTGGAGGTATGTTCAAATTTGAACCTAATATAATTAGATGCTGTCAAGATGTATATAAAAAGCAGAAAATATGGTTCATGTATATATACAATGTCAAAGTTAGAAGGTTACAGCAGTAATTTTTTTCCTGGCACTGAAATTGTGTGATTTATTCCTACAACAGAATCTGTTTGTTTGTTTTGTCTTTTCTACATTTTGATTATTTGTGGCAATCATGCTGTCAGTTTGGTAGCAATTACTACAAATTGTTTTGGTTTATTTATGGTTTGGTGAATGGTAACACGGTAAAGGTCTCCAGCCTAGCCAGTGTGCCAGTTTGAGATTCTCACAATATGTTCAATCTGAGGGAAAAATACCGTACCTGTTGTATTGTGGCACCAAGACAGTTTTTTTTTTTTGTAAGCTTGAGAGCTGCAGCTCCTCTTCATGGTTCTGGAGGAGAAGAGTATGAGCTGAATCGAGGTTTAATGGCCCTCAGCTTATTTGTTCATTGGTCTGAGAAGTGATTTGTGGATGTGGCAGTTTTGCAGTATGCTTTACATTAGCGTTGTGTTCTTCGGATTATTTTAGAGATATTATTGCTTTTGCCAGATAAGTGTGTCTTTTTTTCAGAACAGTTGCAGCTGGAGTTTCAGTTTTCTCTACCCAGCCTGTTTAGCTTCCTCTGGACGCCTCATTTAGCTCTACTCCACATGGCCATGGTGATCGAAGATTTATTTATTTTTTATGCTGCTGTCTTACTCATTTGCATACATGTTAATATTGTACACCAACGGAAATGCTTTTGCTAATGGGATTTAGTGACTTCAAAGGATTAACAGGCGTTTTCTCCTGTTCTTTTGTACTCATGGAAATCTGAATGAAGTGGAAATTTAAATGAGAATCTGACACACTGTCAAACAAGCAAGCCATAATTTCATTATTAAAAAAATACTGTTCTTTAGAAAAGAAATGGCTATAGGCGAACCTTTACATTTGTTATTGGTACGCAGTTGTTTTTTGCAATGTCTTGGAATTTGATAAACCCAACTTCATTATTTCCCATTGTTAATCTTCCCCGTTAATTACCTGGACATCTGATTTATAATAATAATAATAATAAATAATAAATAATAATAATAATAATAATAATGATGATGATGATGATGATGATGATGATGATGATGATGATGATGATGATGATAATAATAATAATAATAATAATAATAATAATAATAATAATAATAATAATAATAATGATAATAATGATATTTAAGTGTTTAGATAAAAATCATGAAACAAAACCAATGAAAAAACTTAACCAGCAAAAGCTTCTATAATTATTATTATTATTATTATTATTATTATTATTATTATTATTATTATTATTATTTTCTTTTTCATTCTAACATAATTTCTATAATTTATTGACTGAAATGAAGTTTCATCCAGTAAGCCCCTTAGTGAGGCTTCCTGGTTGGAAACAACTCCTGTGATTATGCAGCGTGAGGAGGCACTGAAAAGGAGGCGCTCCCTTTAGCGCTGAACATTATATATAGAGTTACTCTCCCCTCTCTCAATGGGGTAAGCCATGAAAAGATGGGAATTCAGAACCGTTGTGGCAGAATATCATATTTTGAGTGTGAATGTATTCCCGTAGGAAGCCTGGTTTTTTCAGCAGATGTTGCATTTTTTAATCATGAGAAACTTGGCATATTATGATTCTAGATGACAAGATTCCCATTTAGCGCACTCTGCATATATCTGGATTTTTGCTTAAGCGTAAAAGTGAAAATGTATTTGATCCTAAGTAGATTTTAAAGCTTATGCACACCATTTGTTCTTTCTTTCACAACAGGCATGCTTTTGGGTGAATACACTGATCTGAGGACCCTACATTTAGGTCACCTTACTGAGAACATGTAGCATTTTTTTTCTCAAAAATTTCAAGTCTTTTAGCAGTATGCGGCTAGTGGTATCAAGCTTTGGCTGAACTCATATCTCTATTTCAGACCCAGCCATTGCCATTTGATCTAAAACTGTTTTCATTTCGTGCCCACAAGCACATCACATTTCATGCCCGTGTAGATAACCACTTCGTATTAATTTATTTCTATTAGTAGGTGGGCATTTAGATGAATTTTGGAAATTATATAAAAAAAGTCTAAATTACATTTATAATAAATTAATAATTTTTGTCTGTTTTTTTTTTGTTTTTTTGTTTAGATGTTATAGCCACCTCCTTGCCCATTAGTTTTGGATCTGAAACTCTGTTTGACACATCTAAGGATGATAAGTTTCAGATCAAACCACAGTAACCATGGGCGCTCGTAGATAACATTTGATGGAGTCCAGGTGTTTCCAATTTTGACAGCAAAATTAAGAATCAAGGCTGGCCGAATGACAATATTTTGGGTCAACATCTTTTTAAGTCATTCTGTGTTTTTTTTTATCTTTGCTCATAATTGTCGGTTTTCTTTCCCATGAAACGTGCAGTAGACTAAAACAAGCTGGTTTATAAAGCAGCTTCTTTTCCCTTCAGTAACTCCAATTATCTGGTGGAGGAGATATTTCAAGTGGCTACGCATTGTTGTTTTTTCAGCTCCCCTCCTCAAAAAGATGCAAGGTCAGTCTTGAAAAAATGAAAGAACCAGAAGCAAGGTGCTTGTTTTTTTTTTTTTTTTTTTTTTCAGTCGGCACATATATAATTCTACATTTGACATTTTCTCTCGTAATAGTATTTCCACTGAGGTGGAGAAAGGCGGAGAAATGTCTCAGCACTGCAGCTACCACACGAGGCATGCGTAGCACCAGTATGTAACAAAAATTAAATCAGTCTCACTAAATCAGACAGTCTCAAACATTTAAACCTATCTATCTAACGCCTTTTTATCTGAAGGGTATTTTTTTTTATTTTTTAAGAAACTTAAACTACATCAAAGGAATGATAAATGTATTTATTCTCAGAATCATAATATTAAAGTGGACATATCATGCAAAATCCACTTTTTAGCCCTTCTTTTAGCTATTTTAGCTGCTGAGAAGGCTGATTCTGTAAACGTTACAACATCACCACTCTGAATGCATATGTTTTGCACACTCTTAACCATCAGGAAGGTTTCATTGCACAAATCTGCATATAAATCTGCATATAAAGATTTATGTAAATTACACAAGATTTACTGCAGGTTTTACATGTCACTAATGTGAATTCATACTTCTCTTTGACACTTAACTATCCCGAATGTTTTATTGCACAATACTGCATATCAAGTTTAAGAATATTGCACAAGATTCCCCACAAACTGAAAGTATCATCAAATAAGCTTTAAGTGACTCTGACTCTAAGTTGCTCTGAGACAAACTTTAGGACAGGGGCAAAAAAGGGGCTGGTAGTGCAACAATAAGGAAATCAGACCAAAGCATTGCATTTCCTCTTTATATAGACCAAAACTGAATGATTTAAAAGTGAAAAGGAAGGCACTGAAAAGCATGGAATGTCCCCTTTAACACTTTGGTTGTAAATTAGTAAATGGTTGCAATGCTTTTAGCCAAAAGAATCAATTATAAACCAGGACTCATTTTTACTAATGTAATGATTATTTATAAGTGGAAGGACATAAACAACTATTTAATTCTGATAAAGTTGGAGAAGTAACTTTCAGGCTTTCTTTACCTGACAAAGACTGAAACCTTGGTGCCAGAAAACTGCCTTATCATTTGACAGGACAGAAGGTTCCTCCATTTTGGGTCAGATGGCGTTTATCTTTGCAGAACCAGCTTGGGCTTTTGCTCTAGGCTCCATCAGGTCTCTGTACCATCTCTCTCGGCCAGCTGTCTCTCACAAAGTTTCTGTCTCCTCAGGGAATTTTTTCTGATGCTGGAAGGCAATACCTGGCTTGGACTTTAGAATTGTTACCAATCCAAAAAACTACCTTTCTCAAAGATTAAAAAAAAAAGGTTTTAGTGAATAAAAGCAAAAAAACTGAGTTTTAAATAACATGGATCGACCTTGTTTGTGAACTCGACTTCTTGGTCTGTGTATCCGCTGATTCTGCGGTACATCACTGAGGCCGTCTCTCTGGCGTTTCCTACCATCTCTTAATCATTTTTCACTCCACTCTGACTCATCCCTCATATGTTTTTTGCCATGTCTATCCTACAAACGTAATTGTTAGGGAAGATAGATTCAACAGGTTTTTTTTTTAATCATTTGTTTACCTTTTCAGAGAGACCACGTTCCAAAATAAACGAGACTGTATTTCTGCAACAGACATCAATGTGTTAAGAGCACTCAAACCTTCTTACAAGAGGAAAAGGACAAGGTTACACTCTGTTGAGAGTTTGAATCTTACCAGAAAAAAGATGATTTCTTAAAAATGATTAAGTTTGACATGTGTTCACATGCATTTAAATTCTACTAAAAGCTGGAAACATTTGCTAACATTATACTTGTATTCATTGTGTTTGGACCATGTCAAGAGCGCATACTGTGGGAGTAAAACATGATTTAGTTCAATCTAATGTAATTTGTTAGTTTTTTTTTTTTTACCATTCTTACTCCAAATAGTAAAGTGTTTATATTTGTGTAAAAAAAAAAAAATCATGGTGCAAGGTTATGGTTATGGTGTGTTCATTAGCATTTCATAGTCTTACACAGCCCTTTACTCATAGTTGTGCTATACACGCCACAAGCATAGCATTGCAGAGATGACACTAATTATGACCCGCATAGATCTAATTAAGAGTAAAGTTCAGTGCACAGATCTAAGTGCTCTTATTTTGCAAAATGTGTGAACAATTGACTCATATTCCTTCCTTATTTTTCACACTGCATCTGCATTTATGACGCACGTAAAAGGCATCACTTCCAGTCGAATAATCGCATATTTCTAACATTAAGTTTCTCCAACATTGTTAATGACAGCGAGTCTGAGTAAGAATGGGACAGGGAGCAAACAAGAGAGGGTGCACAAACACTTCATGCCTGCATCTTCCCATTCCCTTCCTTCCTCCTTCCATTCTATGGTGGAGGAGCGACACGATCAGCACCCACTCCAGCTCAGACAACCATCAAAGGGAAAGTAAAACACAAAACTGTGCAGATCTCCATTAAAATTTTATAATTATTTATGAAAAGAAAACCCATCGAGATAAATATCGTACTGTATATTGGCATTCAGACCAAAAAAAATATATTATTTTTGGTCCATATCACACACCCCTAGCTGCAATAATGAACTATTTTCTTTAAAATACACATTTTGAACTAATTTTAGCATGCAGTCTTCTATGGTAGGAGTTTATCCGCTTTCTGCATGTTGACCTTACAATGTTTGCCCACTCTACCCAGAAAAAGTCCTCTAAATCTGTGAGCTTGTCAGGACATCTCTCGTCAACCTCGGTCCAACTGAGACACACCAAACAAGAACTGTTCCCACTTCAAATGGTTTTCTGACAGATTTAGTTCTGAACTCTGACTCAGTCGTTCCAAAACAAAACTGTCTTCTGTTGATGTGAATGTATCCTTGGAGTCACTGTGATGCTGCGAAATAAAATCCCACAATGCTGCCACCATCATCCCTCAGTGGCCATGGTGTTACTTTTTGTAATATAGAGTGGTGGTACTGGTCCAAATATATATCTTTTACAATTGTTGTAATAAGTTTGAGATTCCTTCAGTAATTAACACATTTATGAGATTTTAGCCAGGCTATGATAGATAGGCTTTTGTCATCCTACCCTGTACAGTACAGCTGTGCAGAATACAGCATAGTGTTTATGTGAGTGAGTGCATGTGTGTGTGCATGCCTTTTGTGCTTTTTTATCTACAATGATTAGGTGCATTACTTTATTAATTTGTTTTGAACTAATAGTGCTTTGAACTCAGAAGTGTTTCAAAAATTTCACTCAATTTAAGGAAATGGTTGGAAGACGATGAATGGATGGATGTTATTACCAATGGATGGATGATCGCTTACTCAATATAATTATTATTTGACGAAATTACTGCAAATTGGAGCATTAAAGGTTAAGAGATTGTATTCTATAATAAAAAAGGGAGATCATATTGGACCTTTTTGAGTGTGTTTTTATTTTATTTTTTTCTGCGCCACAGGTAAATAATTCCAGCCATCTTTCCCGTTCAAAAAACAGATCGTTTGTGTTTAGGTTAGAGTCAGGACCCTCTGTAACTGTGTAACCACTGCTGTGGTGAGTCAGAAAGAGAAATTGAACCATTCCCTTATTTAAATTAATTATGTTTTTTAATTGTCAGGGGGTGCCTCAGAATGTTTCTGATGTATTGATTTGTAATCACTGCAAATTTGTCTGCAAAGATTTTTCTGTCTCTTCATCAGCAGCAACGCAATTAGATAGATGCTCTCTGGTCTCTAATTGCAAATTATGATGGATGAATGATGCATCACACCATGCAATCCAAATGTGACTCTTGGATGTTCCATTTTATGGTTTAATTTCATTTTTTTCTTCCCAACAGTTTTCATCAGTGCTGTTGCTGCTGGATCAGCTGAAGGCTCTCAGGTAAGAAAAATACTGTCATTGAAAAAAAGGCAAACTCAGAATGTTGCTCTGTTATGACTTGTCTGTTACTTTTCTTTTAAAAATCACATCAATAAACTAATAAGAGGTTTTCAGATTTTTGACTTTCTCAGCAGAACATTTTCCTCTAATGATTTTGCTTTCATATTTTCTGCAGTCTGCAGTTGTTTTGCTTTATAAAAAATTCAAATGTTCAGTTGCTCTGCTTCTTATTGGTGTGAGAGGATGTTGACAGTAAGCCTCTTGGCAGATGTGCTTACTATCACAGAAATGGGAAATTACTGTCTTGCTTTTTACTGATGTCAACTAATTCTCTTGCCACCCATTCACTGTGCAACTGTTGTGTAAACAAATGCAAATATAGTCTTCAAGTAAAACTCCAGTGTTGGCTCTGTGGATGGGAATGATCCTGACTGATTGAGCCCATGGAAATCAAGTAAAGCCCCTAGGCACTAATATAAAGGGAATTACACATTTTCTCTGTTTGCTATTTTATCAGCCTGCATCTTAAGAAGAATACTCAAAGCTTAATATTCTATATATAATAAAATCATTGCTGCCAGTTACCTTTTAACATGATAAAGCAAATCAACCTATTACATGTTTTATAATCTAAATCATGTAATAATAATAATAATAATGATAATGATAATGATGATGATAATAATGATGCTAATGATGAGTCACATAACAGTCACATAATTGTTATATTTACTACATCAGTAAAGAAAGACCAGTCTATTTGTTTGCAAGTAGTTTTTTTATATAGAGTAGGTTTTTTTTTTTTTTTTTTTTTTTTACAAAACCACCAATTATAATCATAGTTATCTTTATTTGGCATCGACTCCGGCTACAGCGTGCAGAAAGCATATATGATGGATGTAGGGAAGGTTAGCCCTGATGATCTTCGCGGCAGACCTAATTGTTTGGTGCAGTGTGGACCCGTCATTTTTTGTGGATAAGCCAAATCACACAGTGATGGATGTACATAGGACAGACTGAATGATGGTGGTGTAGAAAATGACCAGCCACGCTGGGCGAAGGTTGTACTTCTTGAATTGCCACAAGAGGAACATCTCAGGTTCTCAGAAAGGGTGGTTTCTTGGAAGCGGAAGAGATCCAGAACAGTGTTGTTAAGGATGGTTATGGGAGGCAGTGTGGGTGGGTGGGGGGAGTCCACTGTTATCTCCGCAGTCTTCAGTTGGTTAAACTCCAGGTGGTTCTAACTGCACTATTGGACCAGCCAATCCAATTCCTGTCCATATGCTTGACAGGACTTGACAGGACTTGTCACTGTCCCAGATCAGATGGATGACAGTGTATGCAAAGACAGAGTTTGACAGACAGGTCCAAAGACGTGCAGTCATTTGTGTAGAGGGGGAAGAGAGGTGTGGAGAGAGCACAACCCTGGGAGGTGCATCTCCACGTCCATTATCAAATCCCCAAGCTCTTTTTCAGCATCTGACGTACACTTTGGTGGCGGGATGTAAACCCTGACCACAATGAATGAGGATAATTCTGTTGTGCAATTATACACTGTTTAAAGTTATTTAATGTTTCATAAATAACTTTCTGTCTGTTAAGTATTTCTGGAGGATATCAGCTCTAAAGCTGATATCAGGACAATAGTTGAAAGGGATGATACGAGCACTAGCGATCTTTTAACAGCAAACTCTGCACACACAGAATAAATGAGTGACAACTTCTCTTCAAGTTCAAGAATTTATTAACAGAAATTAATAAATTTATTAAATTATTTATCAATAGTATCTCGTCATTAATATTCCATGTTTTTGCGGTAATAATGCTCATAGCACCATCGAATGATGGCGGAGCGAAATGAACAAGCCTTATGCTTTTAAACGACCGTATTTGAATAACCGGAAATCGGAAGTTACCAGAAGCTAATAGCATTTTGGCTAGTGGATTTTCGGCGCCAACTTTAAAGACTTCAGCTTTATTTTTAGTCATAATGAGTGGGCCGGGTAACATAAACATTAATACCTGTGGAGATAGCGTTTGTTATAACCATAAAAACACACTCGAATCATATCAGCAATGACCTGATACAGAATGGTAGCATTAGCTGCGCCCGTTAGCTCTTTGTTTTAAAAACACGATGTGGACGCATTACACAAACATTTCCAAATGAACCATTTACTCTCCCTGTGGTCTCTCTGCCGAACCTGTCGGTGCCTCGAGTGAGTCCGGTCCACTTTGGCCATCCCAGGAAGGAAGCAGTGATCTAGGGAAAACCGTTGGTCTTTCCAGCAGCGGGCTAGCCTGCGGCTATGAGCTAACCGACAGAGTGGTATGGGGGCAGAGAGCTCCGACGTCCTGCAGGCAGTCTCTAGGCTCTCAGCTTGTCTGGTGAGAGAAGGCAACCGATCCCCGTCGTCTCAAGTCCGCTTTCCTGGAACAGCTGACAAAAATAAACAAAAGCTGTGTTGGCATTCTGTACTTCGCGGCTGGTTGCGCAGAAGTCAGAGTGCAACTTAGCTTCGGTCGGGTCGATGATTCTCCGAATTCAGTCAGGTCCTCTGCTCAGCAGAGGACGATAATTTTCTCCCCCTTTGTCACTCCATTGAACCCGGCAGACGAGTTTCACAGAATGCCTGTTCTGTGCAGTTTGTGGGCTTTTGGGGCCTTAGGCCCGCATGGTGCTAGCTGTTCTCAAGCCAGCCTATCTCCTCCTTTGTCTCAGGCAGGAAGAAGGTGAAGAATACTGGATTCCATGTAGCTTGCAGGGGTGGCTCGCAAGCCAACCTTTCCTCGGCAGCCCCAGGGAGGAAGAACAGACTGAGAGACTGGTCAGCAGTGCTCTGACCTTTTGTCTGGGGAGTGGGTTCACAGCAGGCACCCTGATGTGCAGGCGGATCCTTGGTGGATGTGAAACACTTCTGGTCCTTTTTTTTTACTCTTTCCCCATGTCACACATTGTTCAAAATTAACATAATTAAGCCATTGTGTGATGGTATAACACTTCTCTCTGTGAATAATAGGTTTGCAGTTTATAAAGAATTACTCCAAGAGGGAACTGCATGTCTTCTGCAAACAACTTTTGTTTGTATGAAAGCAGATTTTACCTCTTCTCTTTTCCTCCGAGAGCTCAACTTTGCAGTCTGTAGTGCACAGGTCCAGGATGGGTTCTTCCAGCCTGAAGAACCCATCACTGAAACAGAAGGTGGCCAATCCAGGGAAGACTGAGGTTCTTGTGCTAAGAAGGAGCAGCTGGTTCATTTTGTGCTGTAGGAAGCGAAAATTTGCCGGGTGAATAGACTGAGGTGGACAGTGCAGTCCTTGCTGTTGGCGGGCAATGCAATATTTTACTATATTTGATTGTAAAAGATTAGAATATGATGATGACTTAGGGTTCTTACCAATGTAATTTTGATAAAGTTGTCAAAATTACGCTGAAATTACACCGTTACAGCACAACATGGATGTTTAAGAGGAACATAGAAAATTATTTATCAATAGTATCTCTGCCATGAACCTTGAAACAAAACGGTTTTAAACAAGACCAAAATTGAGGCTCAACTGTATTAAAAAAAAATGCAAATAACTTTTTTAAAGCCCCTGCTCGGTTCATTTATTAACATCCTCAACCACCCAAGAGTTGACAGAAATATGTAAAATAAGTGGATTTGCAGGACTAAGCTCAAGGTCAAAAATGATTTAGTTGTGGCAGCTGAAAACCAGGCCCTTAACATGAAGGATCATCAGTGTGCTGTCCTTGTTCAAACTGTGGACAGTAGGTGCAGAATGTCTCATCAATAAGAGGGACATAGAGATGAAGATGCCAACTGACTGCACTCAAGTGCATAACGAAAATCCCAAGTACTTGCACTGGGCTTTGCTAAAGTAGCTTGGCCAAGTGCCTCATCACTGGCACAACCACAAGCCAGAAAAAAAAAAAAAAACAACAGACATAAATCAGTTGACCATTATGTGCCAAATCCTTCGAGATTTAAATGTCGTATACTTGGAAAACAAAGGCTAGATTGGCTCTGGGTGTCTTGGGTGTTGTTAGAAAAGTCCCCACTGAGTTCCAAAAACACGTTTTTAAACCAGACCTTCCAATTCACTCACTCCCCCAAAAAATTACTTCATAGGGATTGTCCATATCTTAAGGAAGGTCCTGTCTATTCCACTTTGAAAATGTCCTCATAGAATCAAAGAATAGAATAGAGTATTTTATTAGTTACCACGGCAAAATTTCTCTTTTTCTCTGTATTTCTCATTGTACTGTCTCCACATATTCTAAACACTAAAGTCTCACTGTTCAGGTAGAGCCCCAATAAAAAAAGACAATGTTGAAAGCTACAAGGGCACATCAACATTAATAAAAAATTGTAATGGATACATTGACACAACAATGATGATAAAACATATTTTACTACTACATCACCGATTTTAGTTAAGTCCAAAATTCTGTCAATGCAGAGTTAGATATCAGACTATTTGAATTGAATTGAATTTTGTTTTTAAGTAAAATGTACATGTTAAATAGTATGTTAAATTATTTACATCCTTCTTGACGATCATCAAGTCTGTCTTAGAATTGCTGACAAGCTTTTAGGATGTCTCTGACTTTTATTTGTCGACTTCTCATTCACTTTAACACTATTCAGCTTACCAACTCATCACTGAAGCTGTTGAAATATGTCACAATTTACTTTTTCCTTGATAAATTGGATTTTACGTTGTCTAACAGAGAGCATTTAGAGACTGATCGTAAATGGCACATTGCTGAGTATACTCTCTCCTCCCCTGGGTTTCCCTAAGGATGTGTTCTGTCACCTTATGTTGTACATCCTGTCAGAGGTGGGTCAAGTAGCCACAATTGAAACTTATTTAAGTAAGAGTAGCACTATTTTCACATATGTTTTACTCAAGTAAAAGAAAAAAGTAACCAACCAAGACATGACTCAAGTACAAGTAAAAAAGTATTCGGAAAGAAGGCCACTCAAGTACCGAGTGACTGATCTGACATATGATTCAATATTTAAAAATTATGCACTTGGACAGACGAAAATGTAGTTATGTACATATTGAGGTATTACAAAGACTAAAATGAGAAAATGTACAATAATTTACATAATTACAAAATAATTTAGGCCAAATAACTTATGCACCCAATTCTTACGGCAGATGATGTATAACTCAGTGGGGACTTTTCTAAGAAAAGATGTAACCCTTGCTCATTGCCTGTTTGTTTGTCAGTTTTTGCCTTCATTATGTGTAATGTGAACTGTAATGTGAACCAGAGTACCAAGAGAGAGAAATTTCAAATAAAATATGCTATTCTAGTCTATCTATTCTATTCTGCAGGATTCAATTCAATTCAATTCAATTTTATTTATATAGCGCCAATTCATAAAGCATGTCTTCTCAAGGGACTTTACAAAGTCAAATTCAATCACATTATACAGATTAGGTCAGAATGGTCAAAAAAAAAAAAAAAAGGATGACTTGGAAACTGTTAAAAATAGCCATCAACAGCTTAATTTCCTTGGTAAATTTGAGGTTAATGTCAATAGAAAAACAATATTCATTCTAAATCTTTCATTAAATCCATTTTAACACTGTTTAACATTGCCTGGGTTGGAAACATCACAATTATCAGTTCTACAAAGTAAAGTATGGTGGTAAAAGTGGCCAGTAATAATAATAATAATAATAAAAACGTATTTCCCATCCGCTGTATATGACCAGCAGGTGTGAAGAGGCAGAGCCAAAACTACCCTCTGAACCAAACCTACCCACTGCACAATGAGTTCAAAGTGCTTCCCTCAGGCCAAAGATGCAGAGGCACACAGGTTAGGAGCAATAGAAAGGAAAATTCTTTTGTTACCCATGCAATAGCTTTCTGAAATAAATACACACAATCTGTTTTTAGTCACTTGTGATAGTTTTGTATTGGGCAGGATGTTAGATCTGAGCTGTCTTTAATTGTTGCACTGTTTTTCTTGAAGACCCGTTGCAAACTGAGTTTCCCATATGGGAGAGTAAAATGATTATTATGATGATGATGGTGATAATGATGAGTGGTATTTAGCTATTTTATATTTGGTGACGATGAGCTCCAAGTCTTTGAGGCCAAAACATTAATTTTACTTCCAGTCTGACAAAACATGTTAGTAGAATTAAAAGATTGATTTAAACCTAAATCTGTCAAGGGTACGAATAAGTTTGGGCTTAGCTGTACTCAAGAGTGCACTTTACTTAAGTGTTGTTGTCAAATACCTTCGAAATTAGAATAAATTGTCTTAGTCAGCCAAACCAGTTTTGGCCAGAGTGTACTTATAGTCTTAAGTATATAGAAGTTGCTTAGGTTGCTGTGCAAACTTGTTGAAGTCTGTTCTTAAAAAAGATTGTTTGGTTTCAATTCTATGTTGCATGTTTTTCCTCAACAGCTGTTTTTATGTTGATAAGTGGTGATAAAAAAATTGAGTATCTATCTAGAAAGAAAAATACAGACATCACATTTTGTCCATATCACCCACCCCTTACACACACATCCGTTTGTATCAAAAATAAAATTCCCAATCAA